>NC_083472.1:21003968-21303968 GCF_030014155.1 Tachysurus vachellii
TACTGTGTATACATTTATGGCATTTAGCAGACTCCCTTATCCAGAGTGACTTACATTAATATTTCAATTTATACAACTGACAATTGAGCGTTAAGGGCCTTGCTCAGGGGCCCAGCAGTGGCATCTTGTTGGACTTGGGATTTGAACCCATTACTTAACACTTTAACCACTAGGCTATCACAGTTTCAATACAGTTTGTTGTTGTTGTTGTTGTTGTTGTTGTTCAGCAGACACACTTAGACATCATATGGTTTTGTTTGAATTTAACTTTATTCGATTCAATTCATTTTTTCAAGTTTATTTGTACAGCGCTTTTTACAATCGACATTGTCTCAAAGCAGCTTTACAGAACATAAATATAGAACAAAAGGTTAATATAAAGAATAATAAAGATTAGAATACAAAATTCAAGATTAATATTAGATAGATTTAGTTCACAATGTGTATGTATTTATCCCCAATGAGCAAGTCTGAGGTGACTCAGGCAGCAGTGGCAAGGAAAACCTCCCTTAGATGGTAAAGGAAGAAACCTTGAGAGGAACCAGACTCAAAGGGGAACCTCATCCTCATATGGGTGACACCGGAGGGTGTGATTATAAATATACAGTCAAACAAATCTATAGATGCAAAAGATCACATGGAGTTCACATCTCCTCTTTAGTCTCGCAGAGTCTGACTGGAGCTGGTAGATCTCTAGATGCCTCAGGATTCACTGAGTCGGCCTCGTCTCAGTGGAGGTCCAAAATCTTCATCCCACGGAAGACAATCCCACGGAAAACTTTATCCTGCTCAAAGCACATACATTTGTCTTAAAGCATCTTTACAGAACATAAATACTTTACCAGTTAACAGTTTAATATTATACAAAAGTTCAAGATTAATATTTTAATCATATAGAAATATAAAATGTGTTTGTATTTATCCACAGTGAGCAAGCTTGAGGTGACTGAGGTTAGGAAAAACTCCCTTAGATGGAAGAGGAACCAGACTCAATAGGGAACACCACGCAGCTCGTTACCACACTTTCCTGTGTGACATCAATTAGTGTATCTGTTTTATTAGATCAAAATGATGGCAAATAGACAAATTTTAGTAGTAAAAATTTTACACCCACTTTGTTACTGTTCGGTGGTACTGATTTAAGAAATGCTTGAATGTGAATAGAACGCTTGGGAAAAGTTTTTGTTACCTGATGCGTTCAGCTCATTTACTGTACTCTGTTGTTGGCTTGGGGTCTAGTTGAACCTTTTAGACTAAAGTTCTTGCATCCCTTGGAGTTGGAATGCTGTGTCTGTGTGGTTTCAAGATTTTGTGTACCGGATTTGGACTGGATTGTAATGTTTTTGATTTTTCAGCTATTTAAAAATTGCCCCAAGGTGTGGACTTTTTTCTTGGCTGAGTTTTTTTCTGGCTTTTCCAATCATATTAAGGGCAATATGACCGTGTCAAAGATAAGCATTTACATCCATTTCTGGAATCTTGATTTACCGTAATTCGGATCTAATAAATTAAACCTGAAATAAATCTCTTTCTGTAATCAGTTTTAAATGTTCTCCAATATGAATAAAGTAGATGTCCTAAAAGTAGCATCCTCAGATGGATGCAAACATGTGGGCTTGACTCGTGTCGTTTGTCATCACAAAATAAATCTTGGACGTCGTTGGCGGTTACTTTAATTAACATGCAGTTCATTCAGTTTGGAGTTTTTCCTTTAAGTAAAAATACAAAAGTATGTAAGTGAAACAATATAATTATCTACATACAAGTTCTCACCGTTCTTTTGGTTTATATAATAATAAACTAAAATATAAATAAAATATCTAATAATAATAATAATAATAATAATAATAATAATAATAATAATAAACTCAAAAGCAGTTAAGAAAGAAGCAACACAAGTGATTTAATTCTTTAAGTATTTTTATTTCAGTACAGAAAGCAGCAATTCTTTCACATGACCAATTCTGCCTCGTTCTTATTACAGTTGAGTATTTTGACAATTGGCACAAACAATATATTAGTGCTGAATATTGTCTCACTATATAAATTCCTATGCACAAGAATACTGATAGTGAACATTATGCAGGAAATATTCCCTTTAATAAAAACAAATTTGATTTGAATGTGAAATAAACTGGCATCGCTTTCCCAATACCCGTGAATACTAGGTTCAAATTTTATTCTCTCAAAGCCGAAAAGTTTCGTTTAAAATGAGAAGAAAGAATGTCAGAATACAAAGCAGAATGTAATGTTTCGCTAACGCAGGGCTTCTCTGAACCGCATGGGAATTAAATAGCTGAATTTAAGTAAAAAGTAAAAAAAAAAATCCAAAGAAGCCACGGGTTACATATTGAGGATTTTTTTCTCAGAATGACGGATGAAAATTAAAAACGGTAACTCAATATTTACAGTACACACGAAGTCCTTTTTCTTTTTTAAACTTTTACTACTTTAAAAGCGAGAAATAATCAGAAATGATGAGAAAAGAACAGATTTAAAGAGAGTAAGGTGAGCAAGCTCATTATATAAGTCAAAGGTTTTCTAATATTTACATTTAAAAGTTTTCAGTAGACTGTCCAGCTGAGGCCCTAAATATTTAACTGCCCTCAGATGCATACAATACAGAATTGGAGCAAAACTTTTGCAGTCCCTTTTAACTGTAAAATCAATTCCAGTGCAGATTTAAATAATATGCAAAGTATCAAATATGTTCGATAATAACCTGGCTATTGATTTAATCATGAATTTTTTTTTTTCTATTCCTAGAAATCACATTAGATTGAAATGTGTTGACATTAAGTATAGTTTTAGCTTATGAGCCCAAACAAGTCAAAGCAGCTAATAATAAATGATTATAAATTATATTTCAGTGGAACGTTGGCGCCTGCTGTTGGCTCTCTATCGAATCTGCACGCTCCGTTTAACTCAACTCAAAACCTAACCGATCCTGACATCACAGCTGGAGGCTGATCTAACAACTGATCTGAAATCAGTATCTACACCATCTGCTAAGAGGCAAAACAGATCTACATTTAGGCATCAACTCTCAAGCCGAGTTGACAGAATCCTGCCTGTGGCGAATTTAGGTGCCATTTAAAATAGAGGAAATAAAACTCACTGTCAAAGGCTGTAGTGCACAAAACATATCAGAAGACAGAAGACCTGGTTTCTTTTCTTTGCTCCTAAGAATTAAGGGGGACTGTAGAAAGATACACGACTATTAAAAGGAGACAACAAATTCATTCCAATTCTTTAAACAGAGCCAGAGAGCAGGAGAGACTGAGCTAGACTACAGACTGAAACTTTTAGTTAGTCATCAGCAATGCTGTTTCCATTCCTAGCATTTAATCACCAAAAAAAATATTTAAATCCCATCACACCCAAACACACAAATTATGGCATGCTGTAAACTGTCCTACATCTGATTAAAAATTGAACTCAATTGGCCACAGGATTGAGTCACATACTGTCAAGATCACGGTTCTATTAAAATAAATAAACCAACTAAAAAGGTCATAGTTTAAATTGTAAACACAAGCTTTTAACAGCAACTCAAATGTGCCAGTCTTTACCGATATGAAGATGAACCACACATCTTTAATCTCAGAAAAGTGTAGTACTGATCAACCACATCGTTTGATGAGTAGCTACGTGAATGTGGGAATGTTGAGTTTTGTTCCTTTGTCTGTATTTATGTGTCTTTGTCTGTATGAGTATTTATGCATCTCTGTTTGTCTTCCCAGGGGTCTGTTTCTTTTGGTCTGTGTGTCCATCATGGTCATATGTCTCTCTCTGTGTCAGAGTTTCTGTCCCCTCTATCTCTCTCTCCCACTCACTCACAGTCTCTCTTTCTGTCTGTGTGTCCTTGTTTCTTTTATCAGTGTCCCTCCGTCCCGGTGTCTCCATCTACGTAATGGTCATACTACTGTTTTACCGTTCTTCTAACTTTTAACTCTAAGACTGAGACACAAAACCTCAACTACTGTCAACAGGTATCAGTATCAGGTTGGAGAGAGAGAGAAAAAGAGAGAGAGAGAGAGAGATATGAGTTGGATACATCAAGGCTTGATGACCTTCATGATATCGGAGCTCAGCATCAGATAAGGGTTAATACTGAATTTCGAAAATCATATAGAAAATAAAAAACATGGAACTGGGACATTCTCTGTCGTGACATACTGTCATATTGCCTGTCCTAGTTCTGCATGTGCATTAGAATCCTTCATAAATTCTTATTATTATAACAGTAAAATAAATCCAATGAGGTGGTTATTGTGTTAGCCATAATGAATTGTTGTTCGGTGAGAAGACAGACATGAAGTGAAGCCTGACTGTTTCCAGCAACAGTTCCAATAAAGCCCTCATTAAGAGCAGGACTTTTTGGCGAAACAGACCCTCTCCCTAAGCATAAACCTTTCAGAGCCGATGGTGATTAATGTTCTGTGGTAAGGAGTGAAGACAGAGCTGTGCTTGCAGCCCTGAAATCCACCACTTTCAATCGACTCATTATGCTTGCATGCGAGTCTCCAAAAGCTAAGCCAAAAAGGCTGTGAGTCCATCCTTCCATGTCTCACACTATTGTTTTTTTTTTTCCTGACTGCAAGTCCCACATGGTATGTCCTACATGCTTTAAAAAGGAACAGAGACAGGAAGACAAAAAAATAAAGGAGCTGTGCGGAAGTGGATGAAGTGTGTAAGGATACTGGGAGGGACAGCGTTAAGAGTTAGGTCTATAGAGGATGTTATGAGTAGTGAGGAATCTGCACACATGCTTGCAGGCACATTTTACAGCATTTTTAACCAATACAGAAGCCGAAAATCTATTAATAATAAGCAACAATGACTTTGCTGAGAGCAAGTGAGACTGTGTGTGTGTGGGTGTCGGGTCATGTACCATCTCCATATGTATTAGTGTTTATGGTGTGTGTATGGGTGTGTGTACGGGTGTGTGTACATGTGGCCTTGGCTGGGATCTCAAGGTGGCGTCTCAGCATTGTTACTGGTTGCGGTGGTGTTCTTCTTCTTTGGCTGCTTCTTTACTGTCTTTATTGTCTGGAGGATAAACATTATGGGAGGAAAGGAAAGAGAACAAGAAGAAAAAAATTAGATGTTTAAAAAAAGTGTTAATGGCAACATACACACAGACAACTTTTAAATAGAGAGAGAGAGAGAGAAAGAGCAGTGACTCCACGGTTTAACAACTACAAAAGCCAAAAACCAGCCACAGTTTTCCATCATATGTGTGTGTGTGTGTGTGTGTGTGTGTGTGTGTGTGTCTCCGCATGTTCAAGTCTGTCTATCTCCATATGTGTGTGTTCACTGATACCTCTGTCTTAGCAGTGGCTGGTTTCTTAGCTGCTCTCATGCTGGCTGTTCTCTTGGGCACTTTGTCAGCAACATCCTCATCCGAGTGCTCCATCCTGCTATCTGATTGGTCGACGTCAGACCGGGTACTGATCTGTGGTTCACTATCTGTCGATATGGATGTGGGCCGTACTGAGCAGAACACACATAACCACATAGACGCTTATTAGAACATTCACTCCAATACTGGCACTTTCACTTGTCTAAATCTCAATGCAACACATCCTAATTACATTATACAGCTTTGTGTGCTTTATAAATACATTACAGATATTAACTGTGCAGTGCTACAGGTTAAGAACGACTCAATTTGATGACAATTACTTTAGCTCATGAGTCATTTAAATCAAACCATTTAGCTACCCATTCAAACATGATGGCAAAATTATATTTCCCAAAATTTTATCTGGTCTTAATGTAATGTATCAAAGAGATAGAGCCCTGTAGTCTTCACTAGGACTGATCGAAACTAAAAATTTGTCTCCTTTGGTAAGCATGACAAGGAATAGTTCAATGCTTCAATGCTTCTAACCCCAAACCCTAACCCTGGCAGGCACTGAGGCCACATTTCCTTTACTAGGACCTAAGGTGACATCTTCACTACAAGTGAAGGGCACTGAGGCCACACCTCCTTTACTACCCGACAGGCACTGAGGCCACACCTCCTTTACTACCCGACAGGCGCTGTGGACACACCTCCTTTACTACCTGACAGGCACTGAGGCCACAACTCCTTTACTACCCGACAGGCACTGAGGCCACACCTCCTTTACTACCCGACAGGCGCTGTGGACACACCTCCTTTACTACCTGACAGGCACTGAGGCCACAACTCCTTTACTACCCGACAGGCACTGAGGCCACAACTCCTTTACTACCCGACAGGCGCTGTGGACACACCTCCTTTACTACCCGACAGGCGCTGTGGACACACCTCCTTTACTACCCGACAGGCGCTGTGGACACACCTCCTTTACAAAAACTGACAGGCACTGAGGCCACACCTCCTTTACAAAAACTGACAGGCACTGAGGCCACACCTCCTTTACAAAAACTGACAGGCACTGAGGCCACACCTCCTTTACAAAAACTGACAGGCACTGAGGCCACACCTCCTTTACAAAAACTGACAGGCACTGAGGCCACACCTCCTTCACTACATCTAACAAGCACTGAGGCCACACCTCCTTCACTACATCTAACAAGCACTGAGGCCACACCTCCTTCACTACATCTAACAAGCACTGAGGCCACACCTCCTTCACTACATCTAACAAGCACTGAGGCCACACTTCCTTTACTACAACTGACAAGCACTGAGGCCACACCTCCTTTACTACAACTGACAAGCACTGAGGCCACACCTCCTTTACTACAACTGACAAGCACTGAGGCCACACCTCCTTTACTACAACTGACAGGCACTGAGGCCACACCTCCTTTACTACAACTGACAAGCACTGAGGCCACACCTCCTTTACTACAACTGATAGGCACTGAGGCCACACCTCCTTTACTACAACTGACAAGCACTGAGGCCACACCTCCTTTACTACAACTGATAGGCACTGAGGCCACACCTCCTTTACTACAACTGATAGGCACTGAGGCCACACCTCCTTTACTACAACTGACCAGCACTGAGGCCACACCTCCTTTACTACAACTGATAGGCACTGAGGCCACACCTCCTTTACTACAACTGACAGGCACTGAGGCCACACCTCCTTTACTACAACTGACAAGCACTGAGGCCACACCTCCTTTACTACAACTGATAGGCATTGAGGCCACACCTCCTTTACTCTCCGACCGGCACTGAGGCCACACCTCCTTTACTACCCCATCCAACAGCTTCACAAAACAGCCATTAACTACATGTGAATGCAGTCTTGTCACTTTGTGATCCAGGCTAAACAGAATCATCATTGATCTCATTACTCTAACAATAACCTCAAAGGTTAAAATCTTATACGTGCATGATTTGATTACAAGGCAAATATCACAGATTAATCTGGGTCATAAACTTTTGAAATGAGCCTGACTTCAAACAGCACAATCCTTTTTCTCTCTAAGCACAGAGCACATGACCGACCCAACCTTTTGTCTGAGTCTCTTTTACTCTCTAATCACATGCTGGTCACATCAGCAGCAGAATAAAGAGGACAAGCTTGGACAATGGCTGCCTTGCCAAGCTCCACTCAGTGAATCAGCAGCTCATACACATGCTGTAAATCATCCTCGCACTACACACACTACTCTGAGCAGGTTTAGCAAACACTGATACCTAAACTCAGACTAGAGAAAGCAGTCAATCTGTAAAGCTCTTTTGTATAAAAAAAGCTGATAAGGTTTACATCTACATTTACTCACTCTCTCACTCATTTTCTACCGCTTATATGAACTACCTCGGGTCACGGGGAGCCTGTGCCTATCTCAGGCGTCATCGGGCATCAAGGCAGGATACACCCTGGATACACCATCGCAGGGCACACACACACACTCTCATTCACTCACGCAATCATACACTACGGACAATTTTCCAGAGATGCCAATCAACCTACCATGCATGTCTTTGGACCGGGGGAGGAAACCGGAGTACCCGGAGGAAACCCCCGAGGCACGGGGAGAACATGCAAACTCCACACACACAAGGTGGAGGTGGAAATCGAACCCCCAACCCTGGAGGTGTGAGGCGAACGTGCTAACCACTAAGCCACCGTGCCCCCCATCTACATTTAATGTATTTAAATGTGCAGTCAAACGATCAACAGCACTATTATGAACTCTTGAATCCCTGCACATTCATATAAATACCCGTCAAAATCATCAGCAATGAAATACGTTCAATCACACAGGTCAAGAGCTTGAGCAAAGTTCGTACTGAACATCAGAATGTGGGAAAAAATATGATGGTTGTTGGTGCAAGAGATGCTGGTTTGAGTATTTCAGAGAAGGCTGATCTGGCACCAACAACCATCACAGTAATTAGTGTTGCGATGTGTTAAACACAGCTTGAAAACAGTCAGAAGTAATGATTTAGACCAGGCCTACATGTAAACTGTGATACTGCAATTAAATTAATGAGTTCATTTGATTGAGTGTGGGGGTGGAAGTGTTTTACTTAAAAGTAATAAAAGCGTTCGCTTCTTGAGGATTCAAACTCGCAAATCCCTCTTCAAGGTGAGGCTAAATATTAACAATAAGTGTTTAAGTAGCATGGGGCTGTAGAGCATTTTAGCACATGCCAGTGTAGCAGCTGTGAGTGTGTGTGTGTGTGTGTGTGTACATGTTATCACAGGCTAGTGTATCAGCTCTGTTTGTGTTTGTACACGTTTTAGCACAGGCTAGTGTGACCGCTCTCTCTGTGTGTGCGTGTGTGTGTGCGCGCGCATGTACACGTTTTAGCACAGGCTAGTGTAGCAGCTGTGTGTGTGTGTGTGTGTGTGTACCTGTACGTGTTTTAGCACGGGGCAGTGTGGCAGCAGTGTGTGTTTCATCATCCATTAGCTCCTCCTCGTTTTGAATGAGCGTCAGATCCTGCAGACTAAAACTGCGCAGCTTCTCCGACAGCACACCCTGACCCTGCACAACACACTTTGTTATACAACTACACACATCCTACAGACACATGCACACCACATACACACCTGTGCACACACACACACACCACACACAGAAACCACAGTGTGTTGTTCTTCACCTTGCTAGCTGCAGTGACTGCTGCTGTGGCTGCGATATTCAGCCCCCTCTTTCCAAAGCGCATCATCGTCTCGTAGCTACGATCCTTCGCCTGGGTGATATACTCATCAATCTCCTACAACACACGCACATGGCTTTTAGCAACCTGTATGTGCGTAGCTAAGGGATCAGATAAAAGTGTGAGGAGTGAGACCTTTTCTTTGTTGGACAGCGTAGGGTGCACAAACTTGCGATACAGGACACTGGAGCCCTTTGTGTACGGTGACAGCAGCCAGATGACAAACGCAATCTTCAGCTCAAAATAAAATGGAAACCTGAGGAAGCACAGCAAGTACTTCATGATGTATATGCCAGTACATTATGGAGTACAACATGATTCATCTCTGATATAGCAGAATAAACTAAGCAGATGTCTTCTCTGCACTGAGAGACAATGCAAACATCCAATCAGTAATTCCCCGACATTTGTGTGTATAAAGGCCACTCACCAGGACAGAAGCATATCCGTAATTGTCTCTGCTGTGGTAAATAATGCAAACACTATCCAGTACATCATCCATTTGACCTGATGAATGAGACACACAAATACACAACTGCATCACACTAGACAGAGCAACATCATAAAATCTTATTAAGCAACTAGTGGTAGACATACAGTAAAGGTTTAAAGTATACAGTACACCAGGGACAGCAGGGACACACATACACTCTGAGGCTGCTTGTATTGCTTAGTTAGTCCTTTTGACTCAAAATCCTGGTGTGTTTTCTGTCTTGGTGCGTTTTTGTGCAGGTGTGAACATAGAAAACACGCAAGTGTGGACTACAACAACCAATCCAAGAGTGATTAACTCTAATTATTATATAGTAATCATAAACTGACCTGTGAGGTACAAACTGAGTAAAGGACAGAGCTGCAGACCTGCATAAACATCATGTCTTCTGGATCCATTTACATGTACGGCATTTGGCAGACCCTCTTATCCAAAGCAATATAAAAAGGTGCTTAAGTCTCTATCGATGTATATATTAACACTGTTTTACATTTACATTTAGGGCATTTAGCAGACACCCTTATCCAGAGTGACTTACAACTGAGCAACTGAGGGTTAAGGGCCTTGCTCAGGGGCCCAGCATTGGCAGCTTGGTGGACCTGAGGGTTTTGCTAGGTTACAGACTACGGATACCTTCAACCTAAAAACTCTCGTCATTTTTTTCTGTTTTTTTTCTCGAGGAGTGATTGTTTTGTAGGCAGGCATCATTGTTTTGAATCTGATGCATGCAGCTACCGAAAGCCGGTGTAGGGAGTGCAGCAATGGGGTGGTATGTGGGAACTTAGGCACGTTGAAAAAAAGTTGGACATCTGCATTTTGGATCATTTGCAGAAGACGAATTGCGTTTAGCCTGTGTGGACAAAAACATCCAAACACATCTAATGTTGTAGAGAAGAAACCGGCATGAGCTCGTCACGTTAGCAACATGCAAGGAAAAGGACAGTTGATTGTCCATGGTTACTCCAAGGTTGCAAGCTGTAACCTGAAGGGGAGATCAGATCATTGTGTAAGGATATTGCAAGATCCTGACCTGGGGATGAAACACCTGGGATGACATGCAGTTCAATTTTGCTCCAAGCAAATAACTTCACCAAGAGAATGAGTATAGAGGGAGAAAAGGACAGTAACAAATGCCTAGCCCTGTGTGAAACCAGTGGAGAGACTGTGGAGCAGTTGTCACTCCCCGCCATGTGATGATATGAGCAACCTTACAGGAAGGAAGCAAACCATTCCCTTGCTGATCCACCAATTCCAAGACTCCCGATTGTGGACAAGAGAGTCTTGTGGTTGACCGTATGGTTGAACGCCTCCGAAAGGTCAAGGAGGATTAGGACAGATGACAGCTTGGCTGATCTAGCAGCATGTAGCTTCTAAGAGACAGTCAAAAGGGCAGTGTCTGTGGAATGTGCTGCTATAATGCCAGACTGGTGATGATCTTAGAGGTTCTTCTGTGAGAGATAGACATTAAATCATACACAAGCGAGAAGTGATAACGGTCTGTAGTTAATGATGTCTGATAGATTCAGAGCAGGTTTCTTTAGGATGGGAATAATTCTTCCTATCTTGAAGGTAGTTTTTACATGACCAGATGTTAGGGATCCACTGATGGTCATGGAGATGAAGGGCATACGGTCTTGTAAGATGGTTAAGGGATGTTATGATGGATAAGGGAGAGATGATGAAACTTGGTTTTAGGTAGGATAGGTAGAGTGATAGTAAAGGATACCAGGTGATGATCAGAGACGTGAAGTGAGGTAGCCTGGGAGGAAGCCTGTAACTGGGGAAGGACTGTGAATATAAAAGTCCTGGACATTTTCTCAATTGTGTGTGGCGAGGTGGCTGTTTAATGCCAGGGAGAAGGAGTCCAGAAGAGTTAGGAGGGAAGAAGACTGAAGCTTGTGAGTGGGGAGGTTGAAATCACGGAGCACTGTCTGAGGGGTGCTGTTGAAAGGGAAAGCACTGAGCAGTGTGTCCATTTCGTCTAGGAAGTCTCCTAGGGGACCAGGAGGACCGTAGATGACAATGATGAGGTTGATTGGAAAGAAAACTGAAACAGCATGAAATTCAAAAGAAATGTTGGTTAAATGAGACATCTCCTTGACAACAGTAGACTTGTACCACCACCCCTGCCTGTTTCTGGTGGCCAGTGAGAGAAAGCATAGGAAGAGCACAGTTAGCACCAGTAAATCTAAGAGGTAGTAGGAAAATAAAACCGAGATAAAATCAGCTTCCCTTATGGCAGACTGGCCATTCCAGAGCCCACCTACCACCACTGCTTGAGTCTCAGACAACAGAGGAGGGTAGATGAGGTTACTGAAAATGTGATCCCTGCTCTGTTGAGGAGATCATACGTCTGTAATAGGTGACTACAGAGACGGGATTGAGGGACATGTCTGCAGGCAACCAAAAGTGAGATTAAGATATAATTTAAAAACTTATAAAAATGTGTTAAAGGTCTCAGGGGCACTTACAAACCGCTACAGATACTAGTGTCTGCGGAAGAGAACCTTCGATATAAAAGAGCCCATAATTCACACCTAAAGGGAGATACACACACACTAAACCCCATTTCCTCTAATCATATTTCTGACCAGTAAGAGAAAGATTTTTAAGAGAAAGAAGAGGTATTACAAAGTTTGTCTGTGATCAATTTTGCTCTGACTAGGACTTAACAAATGGATGTGAAAGAATCCTAAACACATCTATTCATTAAACTGTCTCACTCACAGGAAATGATTATTTTATGACCTACAACCACACAGTATGTTCATTTTCACCACTGTAACAGACCTTCTCACACTCTTGCTTGTGACAATCACAGACATGCTGGACCACAGCATCTGGGGAATCAATAATAATCTAACAAATGGATTTTTGATAACTTTCATCATATCACATGCCTTAAATAAGCACTACACTATAATTAAAATATAACCCGTTGACCAGATGCCAAAAAAATAGCATCAGTACCTGGGTTACCAAAAGGTTTCCATGGTAACCTACAGTGGTTCAAGCTGTATTTCATATCACAGGTTTACATTAATATTGTTGTTCTAATACATCCTTTAGCGAAGATAAACGGATCCCTGAAGTTTATCTGATATTGTAACGGTTTCTGTAAGAAGATGCGGATTATTGGAAGGAGTCTCCAGATTCAGCGCTTTGTAACACTCAGTAAGATCTATAAAAATCTTTCAGACTGAGGTCTTTGCACTCTCTGATTCTTATTAAAGTGACAAGCTGTGTTTTCATCTTACTTCTAGAAAGAGAAAATACATTAATAGTCAAAAATTGTTAACAAATACGTTTGTATTTTGCATTTTTATATTTCACATCACACGTTTTTTTAAACCGTTTTTCATATCAGTGAGCATCATTTGCTTGTGTTACAGATCACTAAACAAAAGATCTAAACAAACGGAAGGTTGATTGCTAGAATACTCACATATTCCTTGACATTTTTCGTCTTGACTGCCTTATAGGAAGAGTAGGCTGGGTAGAGGGTCCCGAAGGCCAGGCTGATGAAGAGAGAAACATTAAATCATTAGTTCATGACAGAAACATTGTGTGTTCCAGTAAACATTCCAGCTCATCTTACAGTCACCGTTAAATTAGACATCATGTTTCAGCAACAAGCATCTGAAAGTAAAACAGAGTAACTTGAAGCACAACAGCTAATGAAACTATGATTAATATACAAGGACGTATAACGATTCCAGCTCTCCCAGTAAAGAAGGTGTGACTTCTGTCCATTATTCCAAGTAAACCAGGCGTGGTCTTTGTGCTCATCAGTCCCAGTAAAGAAGGTCTGTATCTTCTGTAAATATCATTCCCAGTAATGGAGGTATGGCCTCTGTATCAATTACTCCCAGTAAAGAAGTTATAGCCTCTGTGCCCATCAGACCTACTAAAGGGGATGTGGCCTCTGTGCCCATCAGACCTACTAAAGGGGATGTGGCCTCTGTGCCCATCAGACCTACTAAAGGGGATGTGGCCTCTGTGCCCATCAGACCTACTAAAGAAGTTATAGCCTCTGTGCCCATCAGTACCAGTAAAAGAGTTATGGCCTCTTTTCCAGTCAGTCCCAGTAAAGAAGGTGTGGACTCTTTGCCCATCAGTCCCATTAAAATAAGTGTGCGTGTGTGTATTTCCCAGTATTTCATTCTTTATCCCAACTCAGACAAAGAATGAATCATCTTGACTTTCATATAACCTAAATATACGTATTAATATAAATATATAAAGTAATGTTAAAGAATATTATATTAGTAGAGCAAGAGCTGGGAACATGAAGGATCAGACACAATGAAGCAGACTCCTAGTCGGTGAGCCACACATTCAGACGTGTGCGCTCGCTCTCGCTTAATCTTACACACACACACACACACACACACACACACACACACACACACACACACACACACACACACACACGATTCTATTTTGTGCTGATGGGACAGGATCTAAAGCCTCGTGCCCCTTCAGAGACAAAAGCAAAGGTCACTGAAATACAAAACAGATCTTGCCTACTCACTGCAAACAAGCCACACATCAGTTGTGTGTGTGTGTGTTGTGACTCGGATTGTGTTCTTGTGTGTAGGCTTGCATGAGTGTTTCCCAGTAAATAAATAAAATTAAAAAAAAAAAAAAAAAGATTGTGTCAGATCCACTGCAGTGAGACTACGTGTGACTGAACACATGCTCGCTGTCCTATATAGTCACACTCCCATGATGCTTTGCTGCTCCTCACCAAGACTACAGCACCTCCAGTAGGAAGATATTGATCTCCTAAACACAAGTAATGCAAGCCAGATCTCCTTTCAGTGTTACTCTATAAAAAGGTCTATGGATCTATATTCAAAATTAATGGCAACCAGCAGAGGATAATGTCTTTTCCGCTATTCAGTGGTTTCTTAGTGTGATTGTGGATCCAGTTTTCCATGGATTTTAGGATGAGACAGTGTTCTGAAAACATTAAATCTGTTAAATCTAGCTATCTGTGTAAAGTTAGTGAAAACTTTAAGTCATATTTGATGGTTTGCATACTGTTTAAATGAATCACTGACCTTAACGATGTAAATTGTGGCCTGTGACAACTGAGTTACTTTACTAGCAGGAAGGTAGCTGATTTTTTTTTTTTTTTCCAATATGGCAAAATATAGTATCATATCACAATATTTGATGATACAAAAAACAAAATACTCACAATACTAGTTTGGTTCTAGATTAAAAGGCAGACACACTTATCCGGAGTGACCTACAGAAGTGTGTTGAAATCTCCAGCAATATGTACATTATGATACTGGTTCTGGATCAGTTGGAGATGTCACTGTCCATGAGTGTCCCATGTGAGGATTTGACCTCACCAAGAGATCAAATATAGAAGAGGACCAAGTATCGAGCCTTGTGGGACACCACTGGAGGCTCTGCCTGGACCAGATGCGGGTCCAGATGACCAACCATATGACATGTATTGAGCTATCTGGGATTGCAGTAGGAAGGGAATGGCTTCAAATTTTGTGTATTCTGTAAGTACTTAACACTAATCAGGGTTGCGGTGGGCCAAGAGCCGATCCCTGGAACAAGAGGGGAGTATATGAGAGTTCATCACAGTGCACCAGGTACATTGGCATGTTTTTGAAATGTGGAAGTAAACTGGAGAACCCAAAGGAAGCCCACATAGTGCATCACAACTCATACGTTCTCCCCTAGCCCAACGCCAGCATGCTGCCAGTTTCACACACTTCTCAATTATTTTTCATATTTTATACTTAAAGATATGCTTGCGGTACACAGGAACTACATGAATTCCACTGAAACATCTCAAATCCCTACGTCAGTGTGGTTGCAACCAAGCAGAATTTCTGGTTCTGTGATCAAGCAGCGATACTTTAACCACAAGAATATGGTCCAGATCATCTCTGAGATGTTTGCAAGGCACTTTCTCTCAAACATGGCACTGCAGAAACCTGACTCGGGTTTAGTCCACTTAACCACTCACATCCAAAACACAACATGAGAAGTAAATCGAAGTGAAAGTACAAAATGTGCCAGTCATCAGGACCAGTGTGTATCCACACTTCACACACCCAGAATAAACTCCAAAACCAAGGACCAAGATAAAGATGTTACTGAAAATGCATTTATTTATTCATTCACTTAACGTACACTGTCCTCACACACTGTTTACTTAAAACATATACTATGTATATTCCAATGGAACGTTTCACACCTGCACATTTGTACATACAATTTGTCTATATTGTATATGTCATTCTGCTATACTATGGAGCTTCTGTCACTATAACAAATTCCTCGCATGTGAAAACATGCCTGGCAATAAAGCACTTTCTGATTCTGATTCTGATTCATTCATTATTACACAGGAAAAGAAGCAGATTGTGTCAGATGGAGGCCTTCTTACTGATTTAGACATCCAAGCTGATGTTTAATCCACATCTGAGTATATTTAGTATGTAGGAAATGGATACATATGATCTGTATTGGATTTAAGGAAGATAGTGATATATATAAGTAAAATAAATACGGATAAAATTGTATTAAATCAGCTGTAAAAATCAGATTTTTTTTTTTTTTCAAAAATGAAATTAAATAATTAAATAAATAAATAAAAATGTTGAAACCTCCACTGATCTAATGCATATGAAATTCATTTATTTTATTTTTATCTTTTTGCTAATGATACTGCCCTGTTAAAATATTTAGCATTTACATTTTCCATTTTATAAAAATATATATATTATTTAATATTTTTTAATTTACAAAATATATCGAATTAAATTGGGTCCATTTACAGGATGACAAGCAAAACAGATGTTTACCGTTTATTAGCATTTTAGCTAATCGTTCTTAGGACGTAAACATCTACATTATACCGAAAGCATATATTTTTTTTAATGTTTTGTATTTAGCTTTTTTTTTGTGTGTATGAATATGTTTAACGTGTAATTAAAGCCACTGAGAGGCAGGATGCAGGCGAGCAGACAGAAATAAGAGCAATAACATTTTACTCACACCACCATCCTGGAAATGATCCACGACACCATGATGAAATCCGCTTCTGGAGGTTTCACTTATCCCTGGAAATCACTAATCACCACCATTTCCACCACCAGAAATAACGACGATTTAACAAATCAATCACGGCTACCTTTTTTTTTACATTACACCATCTCCCCTGCTCACTGAGATCTTCTACACAGCTTACGGAGCGGTTGTGTTCCAAATAACTAGCTGTGACCTACAGAAGTGCACTATATAGGGTGTGAAATAACGGCTTGTGCGCGCTGAGTAGCGCACTATATTATACTACAGGAAGTAATTTGAGACAGAATCTCTTTTTTAAAGGGGCAGTGACCGGTTAAATCCATTTTCCTATCATATGAATGGACAGCAATATACACAACATGGCTTTAACAGCTTGTTAGTCTACAGACATGCAAATGGTCAAAAAAGAAATATATGAGTAGAATATGATTGAATAACTTATTGCATAAATGAATGAGGGTTAAGATTTATTCTTTTATACCCTGCATGGGCAAAATTGTGTGGACACCTGACCATCACACCTATATGTCGTTCCACCCCAAAGCATGACAATGCACCTGTACACAAAAAAGCTGCATAAAGACTTGTCTTGAGCAAGTCAAAGTGGAAAAACATGATCGTCCATCACAGAGCCCTGACCTCAACCCCAGTGAAAACCTTTGGGATGAACTGGAACACCGACAACACCCCAGACCTCCTGACTTAACATTCATGTTTGACCTCGTTAATGCTCTTGTGGATAAATGTACACAAATCACCACAACTACACACGAAAATCCTGCATGAAAAAGCCTTCCCAGAAGAGTGGGAAATGGGACTAAATATGGAATGAGATGTTCAACAAGAACGTATGGGTGTGATGGATGGTTGACCAAAAACTTTTGACTGTGTAGAACACCTTCTTGAACCCAATGTATTGTATAGAACATTAAACAGGGATTTGCTTTGTATTTTATACTGTTTATTAACATTTATCAGCTCATTTATTCATCGTCAGTAAGTGGCAAGCGGTGGTGGTGATGGTGGATCTGGAGTCCATCCCAGTAGCACTGTGCATTAGGGGGGAATAAGTTCTTGAGAGAATTAGGAAACTGAAACTGGACTCCAGATCCACCATCACCACCACCGCTTGCCACTTACTGACGACGAATAAATGAGCTGATAAATGTTAATAAACAGTATAAAATACAAATGGGACAAGGAGCAAATAATTTAGACTTTGCACTTATGCTCAAAGTGCGCGTTAAAGGAATAAACCACTTCAACCTAATATCTACTATCTGAATACAACAGACAAAAGCTAAAGCCCAGAAATATTTCACTCACTATTGTCTACAAGAATTTTGGTAAAGTCCATAAAGAAAATAATTTCCACAAAACCCTCCTCAAAGCACAAAGCACTGCAGTTTAATCCCGAGCTTACTGTACATTTCTGTCCTTCCTCGCATGACAACATGTGGACTGGTTATTCTAAACTGCCCCTTATTGTGAAGGTGTGCGTGCATCCAGAATATTTTTTAAATATCCCTAACCTAAAGTGTGAACTGAATATAAATGTACAGAATACAAGGAAAGTAAATCTTGATTAATTTATTCTGATATATAAAATATTTTATAGCATTATACAGCTCAATTTAAGACTTTAATCGATTTAATCGGTTAAGATTTGACAACGCCACCAAGCTAAAACCTTGTCAGAGGAAATAAATGTAGACTAGTCTTTGTTTAAAGATAGTCAGATAATTTAATCCACTTTAGAAGAGAAATATAGTCCGTCTTTGCTTCCCATACACTAAGATGTTTTAAATGGCAAACAGGGTGGCTAAATTTAAAAGTTAATTTCACTAAACATATGTATATTTAGGCACCATAATGACTGTTTGATTTCTATTTTCCGTTTAAGATATTTAAGAACTGGGCACAAATTCCTATGCAATGGCATGGGCAATGTTTTTTTCAAATCAACAGCTTGTTTTTTTTTTTTTGTAAACTTTATTTTGAAAAATCATACACACAGCTAAGATCAATACATAATGATACATATTAATGACCAGTAATTCAGAACTGGAATTCTTAATATTTCAACAAACATTTCTTAATGCCAGCCTAGCGTTCATCATCAGTGAGTCGAATTGCCGATAGGGCTATAAAAAAAAAAGTAAATAAGACCATGATTTCATTTTAGCTGAAATTATAAACTAAAAATACAAAACTTTGGTCTAGTTCCATTCAAAACTCATGTCCACCTCAACCAGAGTGTGGAAGGAATCTTTTTTGATTTTTTAAACATCCTTTCACTTCTTTTACATACAGAGCTGAAGAAAACAAACCATAAAGTTGGCTATAAAGAAACCCAGTGCTCACATTTACGCAGGAGAAGCTGATCCGTTTTGAAAAAGATCTTTCGGCTTCTTAATAAACAGTCCGACAAACGGTCCACATTTAGAGAAACAGACAGACACATTTTTGTTACAGAAAAAAAATTAACAGTCATTTAAAAAAAAAAAAAAAAAAACAAACAAAAAAAAAAAACTAAACGGTGTTTGTAACACTGATGAAGCACGTCCTTCATCCTAGACCGCTGAATCGGACATGTCTGAAACTCAGGAGTGTGTTCTGTGAGCACACTGGCACTCAATCTTAATTTAAGTGCCCGACAACCACCCAGTCTCTCTGCACCATGGACAAGCAGAACTACGACCGGGCCAGCTTTGCCTCATGAGCTTTCAGCGTTCCCACAGCGTCTTTCACAGCGTGGTAAATGATGTTCTTCACCTGCCAAAGTCAGACAAAAAACATTGACATGTTAAACAAAATCTTAACAAGCAATCCACTGTTGTGACGCTAAAATGCCAGTGGGGGGAAAAAAAAGTTTGTATTTTTCATTTAGGCTTTAGAAATCTCAGGAGCACGTGCACACACACACACACACCTGTAGCTTGTCCTCGTGGTTAGTGTGTGTTGTGGAAAGATGCCGGAACTCCTGTGTCAGCCTGAAGCAGTGCTTCACGTGCTCGGGTGAGACGAAGTCCTCCGCTACCTTGATGCAGCTGTACAGATTGTGCACCTGAACACAAACGCATCACATTATAAGTTTCTGTACTGCTCAGCATTAAGGTTGTTGTTAATCATAGTGTATCATCTAAAACTTACCCCATCTTTAATTCTACAGTTTTCCTTTTTAATTTTTTCCCTTACTCCTCAATGTTCTAATTCCAGTTGTGTATTTTGAGTCCTCTCCTTTAAATCTACTACAAACCCTTTGGCGCCATAATCAGTTACTGATATAATCTGATAGGTTTATCTGACATTGTTATCTTTACTGCCGCTTCCCGTCATGTTCGTAACACTTTATACACAATGGCGTTCAAATACACAGAACAACATGGTACTGCTGACCAGAACATGCTAAATGAAACAGCATATGTACATATTTGATTAAGCAGCCGTGAACACTGCCACAATAATTAGTTTAGAGTTGTTATTTTCACAGTGCTGCCTTTCTTAGCATACACACTTACAGCTAATCGATAAATACGTTTCAGCTATAATTACAAAGCGATAAATAGTGATCTAGAAACACTCCTGGTTATGTAAAACTAGCTTGTCCTAAAAGATTGGCTAAAATATTTGTCTTACAAACATTCAAACACAACTTTATTAAAAGTCTTCAAAAAAAAAAGTGTCATACCTAACAGGGTTAAACCTCAGCTCTTCTCTAAGATGAACATTTTTGTATTTTCCTTGTTCAGAGTTGCTCTGAGATCCTGAATCACTCTTAAGCTAGGATTCCTAGTTAGAAATTTGAAGCTAAATTAGGAGCTCTCTGACATTACTCTTAGAATCGTGATGAATACAGGCCCTGTTATGAAAATGAATCCTATTTGATTCGATCAGAAAATTTATTACACTGAAATGGTGAAACATTGGAAATGAGATTTTACAAGGCTGTGGGTTGCCTTCACTTGCTTTCCTTCGTCTTTTCGTCGATGTCAGATGCTCACCTGATGAGGTGCTCCAGCTGGAATAAACACGGCGTCTCCCAGGAACTGAATGATGGACCAACCCTGAACTCCATACTCTTCATACAGGCGGCGGCGCAGCACCTGGTCCAGATACCAGCTCTGGTCATGGATGGGGTCGTGATCTGGAGGGTTTTCCTGACCCTGCTCTTCTCCGACCTTAAACACAAAAGATTGTCAGTATAAGCTGAAGGACAGACCAAGATACTGTATTATTGCCCAGCGCGTCTTATAACCTAAGCCTCAAACATTGAGCAGCTCGTTCTCTCTATTATTATTTGCTTTGGATAAATATGAACAAATGGAAATGAATAATTAATGGAGAACAGAGGGATAAGCAAAAGGATGCATTTGGACTGGTCCATGGATTTTACTAGTCTGTCTTTTATGGTAAAAATAATTCAGAAATCAATTTTGCACAGGTGCCAATCATGCAAATAACCGGCAGCGTTTATCTGCATCACATCTTACACCATAGCACCAGACAAATGATGATGTCTGTAAAAGTTAGGGACAAAACCTATACAAACCAGATTATTTAAAATAAGTTTTTCGATCCACCTTTGTGTTATTTGTTATACCGCCATTCCCTGCACTCCTGCGGCTCACCTTGCGCAGGAGCTCACGAATTTTCTCAGCGTCTTTAGCGGCATAGATGTGCCAGAGCGCACCCGGCTTCTCCTTCCCCTCATACACCCTCCTCTTCGTCATCTCGTCCACATCCCCCTCCTCGATGGTAGTCGACACCTCTGCAGTCAAAATGGAGCGGTCAGTGCGCCAACAATGACCTGGATGTAAAACTGTACAGCAGTTTACGTGTCTGATAGATGTCTGACAGGACGATGGAAGAACTTTCGTTTAATTCGCCAGTGCAAAGGAGCCAATTTCCCCTCACACCCAGACTTAGTGCTTAACTAAATTACCCTAATGGTGATTTAATAATTGGGACCTTATTAATTCCAGGACAGGCTTAATCTGAGGCATGAGATTGCTCGTGCCTGTTTCGGTTTCTACAATAATCGCATTATATTTTCTAAAAACAAGATGAAAAAAAAGAAAAGGAAAAAAGATGAGTAAAAAAGAGAGCGTATTCATCCACCAGTCAAACAGCATGAAACATCCAAGACAGCACTGATGATTTCCCACCACAAACCTGCCCCACACCTGACCGAGCGACAAAATAATAAAATAAAAGAAGAGCTGAAAGGGCAAGACACCATTCACTCCGGAAAAAAAGGACCAGACACCAGACGACCAGAGAGCAACGTGTTGCATTAAATACAATACTTCTGAGGGAGTGAAAAGCTGACCTACTTTTTTCAGTCACACGATAATGAGAGAAGACGCAAAAGATTCTGTGCAAGAGAATGTCCTTGAACTTATTTTTTGCAGATTTAAATACAGCTGAATGGGGGGGAAAAAAAAACAGCAAAACACAAAACACACTACTGTCCTTGACAGCATGATCTTGTTGACTTTCTACCAGTATCTACCAGTTCCCAGTAAATACATGCTAATAAGAATTTACAGGAACATCAGACATGAACTGGTGTTTTTTTTTTTTTAAGTTACAGTTTTATAGACATTGGTGGAAAAAACCTCTTTAAAGAAAATTATAAACCGTGTAATCATAAATACTGTAATCAGTCTATGCTTGCACATCCACCATACAAGTCACTGTGTAAGATTAACAACAGAAACAAGATAAAACAGGTGCATTCATATAAAGTGTGATTTTGTCTGGCTTTAACAATATAAAATCTACCCTCTGTGTTACACTACATCATTATGAGAGTATCTAGGTTTATTAGCCAGTATATTTGCTAACACAAATTCTAACATTTCCTGTTTACTTTTTTTTTTTTAAACTTTTCAATAATTTATTTCTTTACTAAATGTTGTTTATATCATGTGTAACAGGGCACTTTGGACATGTTGCCTGCTAACACGGTCTTAAAAGCTACAACATCTTCAAACACACACAAGAGTACGTTTTATCTAGGACACACCGCACCTCTTGTGGCACAGAAGGATTGCTGGCGCGTTAAAAACGATGCACATACAACGCTCCCTCCATCAACTGGCACAAGACACCATGTGATATTTGGAGCAATTGCAAACAAAACACACACATGCATATACACACACAATACGATATGAACTCAGGAAGTTATTGCTTCTCTTCTGCTCAAAATACAAAAAAAAAACTTAATCTAAAAAAAATTAAATCCTTGATCTGTGCTGGGGTTTATTTATACATATCTTACATTTATATGTATTTATATCTTATACGTATGTGTGAGATCAAAATATATTAGGCATGTTGTTTTAGTAGTTTAATAGTCGTTTTAATAGAGAGAGAGAGAGAGAGAGAGAGAGAGAGAGAGAGAGAGAGAGAGAGAGAGAGAGAGAGAAGTGAAAAAGGAGAAATGACAGGACGTTAGTCTGAAGTATCATGCCTCATGTGGGAAACAAATGTTTAAAAAAAAAAATTTGCACAGACCTTTGTATCCAGCAGGGTCTGCTTCTGTGAATGAGAAATGGTGCCACAGTCAAAAGAAGCAAGACTCTGAGCACCTGAACTAGGAGCCACCAGGAGGTGACTACCAGAATGCTCTGATCTTCTACATGTCAAAACTTAAAAAATCTCTAATAGCTAACTAATCTGTTGTTAGCAGCTAATCTGACTCCTGTAGAAGTACATCGGTAGGGACTGGCTTAGTATTATCCATAAAGGTTGAACTAAATGAGCCATTGGAGGTTTTGCAGGAGAGCTAGACAACAGAGACCAGGGCCCTGTCCTTCGTACAAGAGTCAGGAAATTAAAAATGCATGACTTGTGTCAGATTTACTATTCATAATAAGCTGGGCTAGAATGTTTTTTTTTTTTTCCTTCGAATGAACGCACCCGATATTAAGGACATAACCGAATGCTCCTGCTTTGCGTTGAAAGGGCAGAAGCCATGAGCAACAAATCAGCCACTGGCTAATGAGAATGTACCAGAAGCCAGGAGTGACTATTACAATTTTAGATTTTTCTTGCACACAATGCAGTAAGACATGCACAGCTTAATGTGGCTAGAATAAGGCAATTAAATCAAATGTGCATGATCGCTATCACCATCATATCGCTCAAGTCGCTATATCGTGTCAAAGTAACATAATTAACCAAAAATGGTAGAACACATTAACACACAACATTATCTTGATTAAGCCGTGTGTGTGCGGATCATATATACTGTGTGTTTGTGTGAGAAGGAAGGTATGGCAATTATATGATCTTACAGAATCGTAATCCGAGTAACGTTCAAAAATAGTGTAAAAAATAAAACAAAACAAAACAAAAAAAAAACACAAATCTAAAAATCACGTCAAATATTCAAATGATCTAATCCGAGTAATTTGGTAATCCACGTACGAAGGTTGGGGCCCGGGACTGTAGTGAATAGTTCAGAAAGATACTAGATGGTGTACAGTTTAATAGAGGAGGGACAGCACAGGACTAAAGCTGGATGGAAGCAAAATAAAAAAATATTTTGTAAAAAGACATGTTGAAATAAATTAAACATATTCGGTCAAACACTAAACACAGGGTTGCTGCAGGAACAGAGGTGACAATGTGGTGAATTCTGGTGTTGAATCTCAAGTACACACTAAGTGGGATGGTTTTAAAAAAAATATATAAATATATAAACAAAACCAGTGCAAAAATGAATAAAAACCACCACACACAGACACACACAAACACCATAAGTGCTTACTGTTTTCTTGATCGTTGTCTCCCTGGGGTATTCCCACATACACCATCACATTAACAGCATCGGACACGTCCAGATGCAAGTTTGTGGTGCCAACCTTCCTGTCTTCTGTTGATATCAAACCTAAATAAAAAAAAAATAAAAACAACATTAAATATAAGAAATCCTAATAAATACAATCCTAAAATACAAGAATAATGATCATACAGCACAATGAAAAAATATAAAAGATTACCAGAAGTTTCATTTTGAACATTGAGTACACGGTTACAGACAACAAACAAGCCACAGATAATGTGATAGAAATATCCTATGTCTTACCATAGGCGTTGTACATCTTGGGGCCTAGATCCGGCCGCACAAAGAAGTTAGGAAGACGGGATGCCAGGTTTAGTCGTCCATCTCTCTTTGTATACTCGGGTAGAGGAAGGTTATCCATAAGGTCATCAAACCTGAGGGTCATAGTCAATGTTTCAGTGTGTAAAAGTTAAAAAACCTCGCTAGCTTCTAGCTTTCAGAGTCTCAAGCTTACCGTGTGGGCATCATGTCTCGGAAATCTTCTCCGGGTGGCCAGTCTTTGAGTTTCAGTACCATTGCCTGCCCATCAGCACCTTGCAACCGTTCTACAGAAACCATACATATGTAGCTCAAAACTCAAGACAAAACCATTCTACAATAAATTAACAGTCTACACAAAGGTTAATGTTAAAGTTCTACATCTTCACACTCACTTACGTTACACCAGGGCAAACCTGAAAAAATTGTAAACATTTAACACCCAAAAGGCTGATTTTAGGACATGCACTTACTGGAGATGACCTGGAAGCCGTCCCAGAAGTCACGGACCTTGACGTCGGAGATGATCGCGCAGTTCCTGCAGTTGACCAGGTCTACATCCTGGTCCCCAAACTCTTCACTGAAAGCATTCGGCAACCACAAACCTGTCTTCAGCTTCTTGTGGATACCTGAGACCAGCACCGGCTAAACACAAAGATAAAACACTAATTGTTATTCTTGAATACTAAGCTGCTCCCTGAATGTCACACTGCCTTCTGAAGTACCAAAGCCCTTCTTTAGTGGGGACCGATGTTCAAGTGTTAAAACCTTCCTCAAGTACTGAACCCAATAGCAGATATTGAAGCCCATTCTCAGGTGCTCAACCACGTTCTTAGCTTCAGAGATCCTGAAAAAGCACCTTATAGTATCATTCACAGCAAAATGTCCTGCTTACCTGTCCCTGTTTCCAGCACTCACGGAAAATCTTCCAGTTGTTGCCGTTGCTGGGGTCCTGAAGGCAGAGGAGCCGGCCATCACATAGCCACGTGTGGGAGGTGTGGGGTTCAAGCACGCTCAGGCCCATCACTCCGTCTCTGCGTGTAACACTGCATGACTCGGTGCCCTCCATCGGCCCAGAGACACGCCGACTCTCTGCTTTCTTGTTCTCCACCACAGAGGCGATGATGTGGTCCAGGATGGTAGGTAGACCTCCCTTTGCTTTATCAGCCTGTACCAGAAGGATCAAATGAAAGTCTAACCCCCCAAAAAACTGTCATGCCACAGCGAGTGAAATGTGCTCCTGTTACAAAGCCAACTTGCCTTATTTTTTTTTTTTAGCTTAAAGTGTCAAGAGGAACATGGACTCACCCCTGCTGAAGAGGTGAATACTGAAGGAAAGGGGACTCCACCATCAGGTGCCTGGGGCAGTTTGCCTGGGCCGGAGTTGAGCAGGTCCCGCAGGCTGGTGCCCTCGGCTTTAGGGTGGGTCGGCCCAGAGCCCAGCAGCAAGCTGTTGAAGAGCTTGGGAGGTGGGCCTGCTGGTTTGGATAGACTGCTGAATGCATCTAGACCGAAGGGAGCACGAGCGTCACGACGCATCATGGCCCGTAGGGAGCTGGAGTCTTGAAGAACAGACCAAAAGTGATTTAAATATAAATACATAAAAAAGGCCACTACTAAAAGTACTTCTGCAATGTTTGATCTGTTTCAGCATATTATAAAAAACAACAGCTTACACCAAATGGATACAAGAAAATAGCTCTTAAACATAGCCGAACCCCAAAATAAAAGGTTTCAGATGATTTTGTATTTTAGACAACACAAAGCAGCTCACCTTTAGAATCGTCTTTTGCCTTCTGTGTGGCTAGGTCAGCCAGCCAGTGTAGAGCAGAGGTGTTACCCTTGGCATCTTTAGAACCAGGGGTAAGGGCAATGGCAGGCCCTGTTGTGCTGGTGTTCGCACTGCTGCTGCCAGATATGTCAGCACCGTTTCCCTCTGCACCAGATTCTATTTTCACTATTGCACCAGTCACAGGATCCCCATCTGGACGGGGAGTTGAAGAAGACGCAGCCCCATTTCCTGTGCTAGAAGCTGTACCGGACTGCAAAATACAAGCAAAATATCTTAAGTAGGTCTGTCAAATTCTTTTTAATATTATATCATTTTACTTTGTGATACAGTGACATCACAAACGAAGATAGTTTTAATAGCTTTTTTAAACCAAAAAATAAAAACATTTCCAATAACCATAAAAAGGCTCTATTTTTTAATCCCACACAATAACAGTAATAATGTCTGTGTGCTGATAAATAAACATATATAAACAACAACTAATTTTTGTAGCGTAAAAATTCTAAAAATCCTAATTTTGATACAAATGAATGAGAATCTCAACATCCCAAATATGGAGTGCTTTAAAGAAAGAAAGTAAAAAATCCAGCCATACTTGTGCAAGGCCGTTGGGCACGTTAGGCCGTGCCGCAGGTTTATTGTGCCGGCTGGTGCAGGGACAGTTGGCTTTAATTCCCCACTTGCCTCGTGCTGCATGTACCATGTCCCCTATATTATAGAGTGCTACCAGGAGGTAAAGGAAAAAGTTAACAATTTAGTATAATACATTAGGCATGAGACCGAAGAGCATTGTTTTGGGAAAAAAATACTGGCAAGAAGAATTCGCTACTCATATCGTGTATTCTGGCGTTTTTGTTAATGTTCATTTCGAGTCTTATCTCTACATACGTTCTAGGTGACATCACTTGAGGTAGTAGCATATAGAGCATAAAGGTCGCAAAACAGGACTTACCCGCCCCTAAGCATGCTTACTTAATCGATCAAGAGGTTAAGAGAAGGTCATCAAAAAGAAGTGTTGTGGCACAAGACAAACATGATGCTTTGTACCAGTTGATACATATGAACCCGACACTGAAATGTCCTGTAGTATATTACACACTGCTGAACACGCTGTACAACTTTTTCTACAGTATCCAAAAATCCCAGCTGTAAACTCATGCACTCTGGTTTCTACTGAGGCAGGCTTGATTAGTGCGTTAAAATCAACACCTGTGATCCAAGTTGCACTCATCCAAAAACAAGTCAAAATCACATTGTGTGTTCTGTTTGCACAATTACAGTTCAAGTGGATTTCAGACATCAGGAGTGGTGATGACTCAAATTTGTTACTTAAACTACTCACTTAAGAAATCTTAAAAAAAATGAAGAAATCTTAACACTACCATTAAATAGAATTATGTCACTAGATGAGTAATAAAAGGAGAAAATGACACCTTATGTATCCTGATCTATTTTCTTTACAACACAAACGTTAACATTGCAGTGGATCAACTTGGCTTCATTGTCATCGGTCATCATTTATTTGAAATGTCGTCAATCTTGAAGCCTTCATCAGGATCCAGCTTACTTTATGGCCTTAGTACTTCACCTCATGCCTCAAACACACCACATAACAAACTGGTTCTCACTGAACAGCGGTGCCTACCTGTGCCAGGAATAATCTGAGTGGGCATGAGGTTCTGGGGTTCATGAGGCTGTCCTTTTGCACACTTCAGCCATGAGAAGACTTCATCGTCTGAGTTTTCCTCCACATCTACAAAAAAAAAAAAAAAAACATAATTATTTAAAAAGCACACAATGTCACGACTCACTTTTGTTCATGAGATACCATGTAGTTGTGCTCACCATCATGTGGCTGGTTCTTTCGTAGCCGGTAACAATCTAAGCATACGCCAAAACCGCATTTGCGACAAACCCAGTGGATGTTGAAGAGCGTCGTCTCACACACGTCACACATCTCTCTCACACCCCTAACTGCCCGCTTCCACGCCACCTTTTCTGCTCAAACACAGACACAATGCATCAGCACATAATCTACTGCAGTTGAGTTACTTTAACCTTTCATTTATAATATCTGTAATTAAAAACAAACAATAACTTACGGTGAGGTTCCACCATCATCATGGCCTCTTTCTCGGACATGACGAGTTGGCAGAATTGGTCGCCCACGTTGGCCAGAATATACTTGGATGTGTCCAGGTCAAGGCCCTCGTGTGCATTTGCGGCTGGCAGCCATAAGCCCATGGCCATGCTGTCACTCTGCTGCGGGGTCAGGAAGCCTTCCACACGAAGCACCCCTTTCTTCGTGAACGCTAGCCTGGGTAATGGAAAGTAAAGTTTTAACAGGTTGAGCAGGCTTGAACAGAACTATTTCAAATTGTAAATCTCTACAGAAATAATGCATGCTTTGGGGGATATACTTTTATATAAACCAAACTGCACGTATCCAGACCCCACACAGGTATACTGACCTACGGAAGTGAAAGAAGCGGCAGGCCACGTTGGGGTCGTCGTCCTCCAAATCCTGCTCACGGGATTTCCGGTAGCGCTCAAGGCGACACTCTCTGCACTTGTGCAGGTGTGGAGCCACATTTATGCATGAGCCGTCCTGCAGGAACGCTTCACCGGACTGCTTCAGACGTCGCACCTTATTCTGGTCCTTCAGTATGGACTGACCAACTGCAACACAGCACCACAACAAACTTCACTCGTTGAGGCTACTCACGGTCTACAGTCTCTTTGTTCGTTTGTTAAATTATTATGTTCTTCGCCTCTCTGAAATAAGACTTACAAACTTCAGACAAAAGTATAACAAGTGGCCACAAAGTTCCATAAAAACCATAGAAAAAATATATGATTTAAAGACAAAAAAAAAAAAAACATGAAATAGAAAATCCCAGTAATCCATAAAGCATACCCTTAAATGGTTTGCTCCTTGGTCTGTTCTTAGCAGCCTGGGCTTTAGCCTTCTGCACATCAGACCCATCCGGAGACGAGTGCATGCCAGGGTTTTGGGTTTGTTCGCTGGCATCTTCAGCCTCACTCAGGTCAGACAAGTCGCTGTTGGTGCTGGAGTCAGAGTCCCGTTTGCTTGACTGGCCACGATCATCCAGAGAGAACTTCTGCGACGCTTGGTCAAAGAGCATGGGTGCCGTCTGATCCTCTGATAACACGCTTTCGGTGTTAAAGGCTGCAGTCCCATCATTGGTAGCCTCTTTGTTATGTTTGAGCTCCTGATCTTCTTTGTGTTGTGGCATAAAAGACGCAGGAGGAGAGGAAGAAGAACAGCTCGCAAACTGGGAAGAAAGAATTCCTTTAGGATGGTCATCCATTGTGAATAAATTTGATTGGCCATCAGTAGCTGGTGGATCTTGGCTAAGAATACCGGTGCCTCCTACAGGCTGTGTAGGGGGCACTGACGAGTCCAGGTTTGGAGTGGTCAACTTGCTAAATGGACTATTCGAGATTGCTCCAGTATAAGCAAGAAATGGATTAGCCTCTTTCGAGGCTGCCAGGAACAGGTTCTCATGAGGTTCTGAAACCTTGCTGCCTGCAAGCAGACCAAATCCACTAGCAGGGCTAGCACTGGTAGTATTTCTCAGTCCAGCACCAGGACTATTCAGTGCAGTGGAGCCCAGACCAAGAGAGGTCCCGAGCCCTAAAACAGGTTTAGAAATGTCCCCTGAACCCAAAACAGGGCTGCTGCCAACAGCTGGTGGGAAACCGGGGGTTAATTTTCCCAGTGTGTCTCCTCCTGCTCCAAAAGATTTGTTTATTAGAATTCCATTACCTGTTGGCTTAACATCAGGCACTTTGGGCTGCTCTTGTACAGATGACAGGGCACTAGCTGGTGCAGAACCAAACAGTCCTGCAGATGCAGATGCAACAACGGCCTTTTTTAGGCCCTCGGAGTCAGCAGCGGGCTTGAAAAGGGTTGGTGGCTCCTTGTTGACGTTTTTCACCAAGGCTGTAAAGTAGTTAGTGTCCTTTGACTGACCTTGTGCGATACCTGGACTTGGAGTCTGTGTCTGAGACATACACTGAAAAAATAAGTTCTGTGATGGATTAGATGCTTGCTGCTGAGGTTCTTGTGGTTTAGCAAAGTAAAAACCAAAGGGTTCCTTGTTGTCTTGGGATGCTCCATTAGTCTGTGCAGGAACATCACCGAACACAGCCCCGCTGGTCTTCTTGGGCTGAGAAGGACTAATTCCCACAGCAGCAAGAGTGGTTGGCTTTGGAGTCTGAAAGATACAATCATATAATTATCTTAAACACTCAAATAAGCACAATGAAAAACAGCCTAGACTTTTTTTGATACAGGGCAGATCAACTTAGGTTACACATACCTAAAAGGAGTGTAAGAATTAACGAAAAAGCAACACCGGTAATGCTGACCAATGCATCAGAATGGCATTTCACTCCTATGCGTCTGTACTGTACTTTGTACTGTATGCAATAACAAAGTACCTCATGTATCTATCCATCAGCATGCTTACCTGGCTTGCTTCTGGAAGCGAGCCCCAAACAGGTGCTTGCTGGTTGAGATCCGGGGTTGCAGAAAGAACCACGCTGGGAGAGTTGTCCTGGGAAGGTGAAGAGATGGTGACAGGACCTGGAGATATCAGAGGAGCAGATCTGGGAAAGGCTGAATGAACTCCATCGTCCCTTTCGGGTGCCAGGGCTGTAGAAGCAACCTTGGGTGCAGGAGCTCCGGGCACCAAACTAGGCATCTGACCCAAAGAGGGAAATATGGTAGAAAAGGCAGATGGCGCAGGCTTCAAAGGAGGCGGAGCTAAGATGGATGTAGGAATTGCAGTGGCTGCCAGAGAAGCCGTTTTATCTTGGCTCAAATTGGTGTTGCCATTCTCCTTAATGACTCCAGTAGACCTGCTGATGGAATGGTCCTAAAGAGAAGTAGTGTTGTTAGCAATACTATTAGCTGAAACTTGGCTAGCAATGATGTTCTCCCCCCACTTCCTCCTACTACATCCAGTGCCTCCAACATAATCGCTGCAAGCGTCCCACTGCCCCTTATTACCGTTGATTCGCAGTCTGCTGTGACTGAACCACTGTCCGTCTGCCCGTTTGGCTCAACCTCCCCTGTTCCTTTGAATCGTTTCAGGGTCACATCCTCATCTCCTTCGGAAGCTGTCCGACGTCTACGCCCGCACTCACCCTTAGCGCTGTCTGCTTCCTTTCTTTGCTGATCCTGAAGACACCAGAAACACAATTATAACAGCCGTCTTTGATTTGGCAGTGCCAAAAAAAATCATATGTAGTAAAAGTGGTGTACCTCATCTGTTGACTCCACAGTAAGCGTTACATGAATGACTCGGGGATCAACTACCTGGGTCTCTTCTCTCTGAAATGTAAACTCTGAATGAGTAAAAAAAAATATCTGTGCACTTTTTCTACCTACTCACGTGTGTCTTTCTTATTGAAAAAAATGCAAACATTTTATTACAGTAATGGAATGGGTATTATAAAAAATAACACCAACCTGATCCATGGTAATCTCCATAATGTGCTTCACAGGATCATGCTGAGACACTAGTCCCTGCGCCCACGGTTCTTCAAACTCCGGCTGGTACACCTGCACCCTTCGGCCCTGGATCGTGTACGTTCCTATCAAAGCAAAACAACACATGCGTGTTTTGTTAAATGGACATATCTGTTTTGAGATGGGCTACATTAAAGTAGGGTGTCATTTTATCGGACGATGCCGCTGACCTTTTCTCAGGATCTCCTGCAGCTCGGAGTCGCGATGCCAGGTGCTGATGGCAGCTTGAAGTGCTGGCTGCTCCTGAAGGAGTGGATGCCTCACATCCTTCTCAGCCTGTACAGGAACAAATCACCTGACCTTGAACACCAGTGTGTTTTTTACATAGGCAGAAGTGGATCTAGTACACATGATACCAGACCTGTGTTTAGACCAAACTCCCACTGTGACCACTGGAACGTTTGTGGGGCTTAATTAAAATTAAATCTTACCAAAATTGATTACTGTTTAAACAATTATGTGACTGGCTGAACTGCTCCTTCCATACAGGAGGAACCCATGTACTATTACTAGCTCATAGCCAACCTCAAATCTCTGAAGCGAACTTCCACTTGGGAGAAATTCCAGCTTTCTCGTTCCAAAGAACTCAACCGGAACGAGGGATCCTATTCCGACACGATCCACAAGCGGTTGAAACACCTGGAGGAACAGATCGGGTTGAACACACAAGCAGAAATTCTGCAAATGAGTTTTTCACAACACAAAGTAATAAAAATACTAAAAATATTGAATTGCAATAGTCTCACTTGCAAATCCTGCTTTCCTTCCAGAGTCTCAAAAAATGTGTGAATTAACTAATCAAATACAGCAGAGTGTATAATATTCCCTGCGTTACTACGTGAACATAAGTTAAAACGACGTACATGCTACAAATGCTTGAATAAAAAAAAAACCCATTACAGCCATGAGGGTTTCTATACTTTGGCAACAACTGTGTTTAGAGATGAGAAGTCCACCAAGAATTCAACCATCAATACGATTAAGGAAGAGATAAAACCTGACGTGGCCCAACATAAAAGGTCAACATCACAGCAACAACGTTAAGGTTGTGAGTTCCCAAAATAACCACAAAACATACTCTTGTCCCGAAATAGTTTGAAAATCTCTTATCCCAATGACTTTCTTAAAACTTCTAAGCAAGCATTTTAAAGCTTGATACAAAATACGACAGAGCTCCATGTTTCTGTGCACATTACTCGCATCAGGAGCGAGACCAGGCTGCTTCACCATACGGCTTTGGAAAAGTAAATCCAACAGACTCCTGGCTACGCCTGTACACTCACCAGGGCAGGCCAGTGGCTGGGAGCCGTTCCTCCGACTGTGGAAATGGACGAGTCGCTTGCGGGAGCCCACACAATGATGTTTTCCATCAGAGCTGCTCGGACCTCTTCTCCGTACAGCTGCACCCAGGAGCGCTGCCTCCACGGGCTGTCCTCAAACTCCAAGAACACCTACAGAGCAAGTGTGAGATGCGTCTACATCGTAAATATGGGAGATGTTCAAACACCTTAAATACCAAAACAGAAAGACGACTGGAAAAAAATCCTGCACTTGATTACAAAAGCATGAGCTATATTTTCTTAAACATTTTAATCATTCTATATACGGGATCATATTCAATAAATCTATCAAGAGTTCTGAAAACGGCTATAGGGGCTGAAACTGACCTGAAATACTGGATCAAAAGGACAATGGGTTTAATATTTTCCCCAATCCAAACTAGTTGTGATGCCAAACAGATCACACAAGTGAACAGAAAACATGGCTTCCATCACACCTTTTATATAATTGGCGACCAAGAGGATGTCCTTATCAGCCAAGTAAGGAACAAGGTACTTGGAGGAAAATAATCAACACCTGGGTGGAGCGATGGTGCCCTCCACCGTGAAGCTGATCATTCTCCTACAAGTGTGTCCCAATATTATTGATTCCTCTTATACCACAGCAATTTGTTAACAAATTTAGTTTTTAATTTATTAACGAATGCTGTCATACTTTTTTTTTTTTAAACCATTTCTAGTTATATGCAATGTTGTGGAATGTCAGTATGACAGGTTACTTCCTGTATTACGTTATAACACTCTCAAAGTCAACTGGACTTTTATAGAAAAGAAAAACACGTGATGAAAAACTGTAAAAACGTAAGTCTGATTGAGACTCAATGAATTTAACATTTTGTAGATTGTATCGGGCATCTAATTTACACGTTCCTGTGATTTTTTTTTTAACAAAAGAAAACCAATAACGTATTAGCACGAGCATGCGCTGTGGTATAAAGACGTTAGATCAGACACAGAAAAAGTGTGACGGTTGAGTTCTTACCTGATACTGACATCCTCTTAACAGAAGCTTGTAGGGAACAGATTTGGTTAATAAGTTATGAGGAACATCACCTCTGGTTGTCTGGATTGTGTCAATCATGCCATAAAATACAATCAACGAATCAGATGGGAAAATACACAATATGGCCGAATGTTTGCAGACACTAGACCATTAAACCCGTATGTGCTTGTTGAACATCTCATTTTAGATTTAATACCCCGCTGCTGTTATGACGAGCCCGACTCTTCTGAGAAGGCGCTCCACTAGATTTGGAGCACGGTTATGGGGATGTGTTTGCGTTCGGCCATTAGTAAGGTCAGGGGGTGCAGACGGGACCTGGGGAACAGCCGATGTTCCAGTGCGTCCCAAATGTGTTCAGTGGGGTTAAAATCATGGTTCTGTGCACGACACACACGTTCTTCCACTTCAATGGTGGTTTTCATCCCAAACCACAGAGCTTGGTTTGTGAGCAGGTGAACCGTCACACTGGATCACGTCTGACTCTTTTATTGAAGACCTACAGATGATGTGGTGGTCAGAAGTCTGCAAACTTTGGGCTCTATGGTGTGTGTTCAAGCCAATCAGTTACAGATCCAGCATTTCAGGCCACTACAGACCCAAACACCGACTCTCAGTATCAGATTGGACAATAACTTAACATTCAGTTATTTTTGTTGCTGTTGCTAATCACACCTTTGTAAAGTGAACAAACGTTCTAGACTTTCATTAACATCCTAACTTTAAATCGGCACATGAACAAATCGTCGCTCCTCCTTTCACCGTCCGCACAAAGACACTTATTCTGTCTGGCTTTCCTTCAGAAACTTAACACACATCCTGAATTAACTACCCACGTGTTTACACGTCTGTTAACACATTATTGACGTGTGTTTCACGTCTCTGCACTAATGTTTTCAGTAAGTTACTGTGGCCTGTCTCACACACCCCTAGCCTGTCTCACACACCTAGCATGTCTTACAGGGCTAATGCTAAACATTCAGCATCTCATCAGCGGGTTTTTAAAATTAGCTCGGAATTAAACATTTAAATAGAGATAACGTGTGTATAGTTGATATTTTTTGTATTTTAGTCTTTAATAAGCGTGTATTTTTTAACCCGAGCCCTGTCTTCTGTTGTTGTTGTTTGCGGCTGTGAATGGCCGTATACCAAACGGCTAAGTGCTCCCTTCCTAGGCGCACTACACACCCAGACAAATAACAGCACTAGCAGCCTATCTAGGGGACTAAAAATTAAAAATGCAGCCATTTGGAAGTCGGTTGTTATTTCTTATTTCTTTTAGCTCTCGATTACAGACGCATATATTTTCATATATAGAAGTTTATAATTTCGGCTTTATTACCTCCAACCTGTTGTTTTAAGTTTATATGTTTGTTTAATGTTGTTTTCAGTGTCCTACCTCCACCCCCGGACTCGCCAGCCCGATAACACTGACCGCCCGGACGGTCCCCCGGATCCAGGCGGCCTGCAGAGCGCCTTGGTCGGCTGGAGCAGCAGCACAAGCCCCTCCATCGTTCAGGAGAAGAAGCAGTCTTTTCCCGATCAGACCCAGAGAGTCGCCCATATTCATAAAAACACCATGAAGACACAGTAAGAGGCCGCTTCTTTACAGTGCTTCAGAAACACCCGTTAGCCGTTAGCTGTTAGCAAGAACGCTACAAGCCTCAACTCGCCTCAAAGCAGGAAAAACGGAGATTGGTCACTAACGTCGAGCTTCATGTGCACGAACACACCTTCTTTCAGGGGAATTCGGGGATTAATGTCGAAACACCTCACACCGTTTGTAGACACGGAACTAAAAATTTATTGTTCCAGTTACGGCTTCTTCTCCGCATCCGCCATTTAGACTCGCAGTTACCGAACGCACTCCTCGTACACTCTCTGAGGTGAACTGCAACGCCGCCTGCTGGACTTGTCGTGCACTGCATGAATAACTGCATTCACTTCAACGTCCGAAATGGGTCGGGGAAATAAAAAAATATATACATAAGATCTTCATAATAATAATATTATTTTTCTCACAAATGTCTTTTTTTTTTTTTTTTAACAAAAATAAATCCTTATGAGATTGTCAGTTAGGGATACACAGTGGTTGCAATCCTTGAGAAAAGAATAACGCTTATAATAACGATGATAGTAATAATATTAATGGCCACTAGATGGCGCCAAAGATCTCATTATTATTATTATTATTATTATTATTATTATTATTATTATTATTATTATTATTATTATTACTATTATTACTATTATTATTATGATATTTATGTGGATGTCTTTTCTTATCGCGACACTGTTAATGTTGCCAGATCCGCGGATTTCTCGTATTATTGGTATACGTTTGAATTGGGGATTTGCTTTTTGCATTAATTAAATTAATGAAATTCTGCAATTCAGGGGGGGCATGGTGGCTTAGTGGTTAGCACGTTCGCCTCACACCTCCAGGGTTGTGGGTTCGATTCCCGCCTCCGCCTTGTGTGTGTGGAGTTTGCATGTTCTCCCCGTGCCTCTGGGGTTTCCTCCGGGTACTCCGGTTTCCTCCCCCGGTCCAAAGACATGCATGGTAGGTTGATTGGCATTTCTGGAAAAAATTGTCCGTAGTGTGTGATTGCGTGAGTGAATGAGAGTGTGTGTGTGTGCCCTGCGATGGGTTGGCACTCCGTCCAGGGTGTATCCTGCCTTGATGCCCGATGACGCCTGAGATAGGCACAGGCTCCCCGTGACCCGAGGTAGTGGTAGAAAATGAATGAATGAATGAATGAATGAAATTCTGCAATTCAGATAATTACCTACCTGATGTGTTATTGTTACCCCACTCACTATACTAACAATAGATATTTCCTGTTATTATTTACCAGTCTTTCAACTCTTTTGATTATGTTATTATAACATTGTGCATATTTTATAGGATCTATCTATAGGAGCTGTTTGGGAAAACTGTTCTCTAATTGCACTGAATTAATATACAATGATCAGCTATAACATTAAAGCCACCTGCCTAATACTGTCACTCTGACTCATTGAGCTGTAATGCACTGTGTTCTAACACCTTTATCATAGCTAGCATCAAAGTTTTCAGTGATTTGTACTACAGTAGCTCTTCTGTTCGATCTGCCCTTCACTCCCCGTTCTCATCGGTGAGCCTTGGCCTCATGACCATGTCTCAGTATTGTGCAACTTTATAAATATTGCAGCATAGCATTGATGATTTATGTTTTGTTTTGTTTTGTTTTTAAATGTCATTGTTAGATATTTTTGCATTTTAGATAGGGTTTGCTTTGACTAACCGTAGATGGAGACCTAACAACCTTGCCCTGATTCACATTGCAGTCAGAAGCGCTTGGTAATGACATGAGGCAATGTCTGATCCTTCTAAATTACCAGGAATTATAAAACTGTCCAGACTTAAATCCCACATCTGCAGTCATCTTTACTGTAGCCACAGAGTAATTCTCTGAATAATATTCCTGAACGTTAATAACTAGATGTTAACTATAAGGAAACCTTTTAAGAGTTCAAACAATAATTTCAGGTGTGTTATAAAACGGAAATTCTGATATGCTGAGTAAATGTGATCCATTTGGAGGGTAGAAAAGCAAACCACACAAAGAGTAGTATCCTTTTGGAGCTTGAGGCTTTAATTAGGCGTTAAAGGCAGCTTGCTTAGTCTTGGAGTTAATGAATGGTTTTGTGTCCCTGGAAATGAAAGACCACAAGGGAGAGCTGTGTGTTGTTTAGACTAGTCCTCTAGCTGCAGATGCTGATCTGGTGTATCTGAAAGGCTTGGGTGAAGACTTTATGTTTTCATGATCATGTTACACCGTGTGTGTGTGTGTGTGTGTGTGTGTGTGTGTGTGTGTGTTGAAGGTTTGGGAGGAGGGGCTCAGGGGTTGTACATTAAGTCATGAGACTACAATATAAGGAAATGTGATGTGCATTATAAAGCAAGACACCACGCATACAAATAATTTTTATCTGCACACAACAACGGCATAGTCAGAGTGTCAGAAAACATCGAAGAAGGCTTTAAGCTAAGGCCATTAAATATAACGTCATATATCTGCAGAAAAAACTTAAATGTGACTAGACACATTAAATCAATTTGATCTATTTCATAACCAAAAATCTGCACTTTATGAAACATTCGTTGCTATTTCCAAATATGTAGATTATTGTTGAATTTAAAATGTTTATACTAACAAATAGGGGGGGCACGGTGGCTTAGTGGTTAGCACGTTCGCCTCACACCTCCAGGGTCGGGGTTCGATTCCCGCCTCCACCTTGTGTGTGTGGAGTTTGCATGTTCTCCCCGTGCCTGGGGGGTTTCCTCTGGGTACTCCGGTTTCCTCCCCCGGTCCAAAGACATGCATGGTAGGTTGATTGGCATCTCTGGAAAATTGTCCCTAGTGTGTGATTGCGTGAGTGAATGAGTGTGTGTGTGTGCCCTGCGATGGGTTGGCACTCTGTCCAGGGTGTATCCTGCCTTGATGCCCAATGACGCCTGAGATAGGCACAGGCTCCCCGTGACCCGAGGTAGTTCGGATAAGCGGTAGAAGATGAATGAATGAATACTAACAAATAGGGGGGGCACGGTGGCTTAGTGGTTAGCACGTTCGCCTCACACCTCCAGGGTCGGGGTTCGATTCCCGCCTCCACCTTGTGTGTGTGGAGTTTGCATGTTCTCCCCGTGCCTGGGGGGTTTCCTCTGGGTACTCCGGTTTCCTCCCCCGGTCCAAAGACATGCATGGTAGGTTGATTGGCATCTCTGGAAAATTGTCCCTAGTGTGTGATTGTGTGAGTGAATGAGAGTGTGTGTGTGTGCCCTGTGATGGGTTGGCACTGCCTTGATGCCCGATGACGCCTGAGATAGAGGTAGTTCGGATAAGCGGTAGAAGATGAATGAATGAATACTAACAAATAGCATCAGAGAACAGATTCCAACCCGTTGTTCATTTATTGAGTGTAAAGATTTTAGGTTTCAGTGTCTAAATTTATCCATATTTAATAATACAAAAGATGATTTTGCAAAAACACATGCAATTATTTGGAAAGGTTCCATAGAAAAAATAATTGTATAAATATTAGCATGATCATGAGCAGAGATTAATGATGCTATCTATTGTTTAAAAAATCTCCTGTAGTGCCTTTTGTACTGTTGAAGCACTTGTGTTTATTTTTTGTCATAAGGTGGTCTTGCGGTTCGGATCTCCTGCTCCTGCCCCTGCACCACCATGGCCTGGGTTTGATTCCTGAGCCCAGCCTGATTCATGATTCCTGAGAAGGGAAGGCCAGGCCTGGGTGTACTGAGAGGTTTCCATCAGGAAGGGCATTTACCAAACAGTAAAACCTGTTCCAAATCAAATATGTGTTCAGATGATCTGCTGAGATGATGCAGCCAAAACAAAAACCTGATGCAAACCTGAAAGACAGAACTGTTAATCCTTAAGGAGAGAAAGTGTGCTCACCAGAAAGAGGTGAAATCATACTTTCAGCACAAAGCACATTGTTATTCCTGCCAATCCGTTTCATTTCAATTTTCCTTTTTTTTTTTTTTTTTTTAAAACAAGGCAAAGGTAATAAAGCACAGCGTTACACCTGGAGCTGCTGCTTATCCATTCAGCAGAGGAAATTTCCTTCCAGTGCTACTAAAATTTATAAGCAACAAAAGGTTTGATGGCAAAAACATGACACTCACAGGAATGACATTCGCATATCCGTGTTCGTGCATCCTCACTTCAGGAAAATCACTTTAATCCAATGAACATGTCACAGGCAATTGTTATCTTTAGTGAGCGTGATACTACATTTATAGCTTTAAGTTTACAGTTTGTAAAGGTGCGGTTTGTAACAAATATCTATATATTAAATTTAAAGGTGCGGTTTGTAATTTTAAGACTATTTCTACATATAGTAGAAAAACTGTCATTCATAAAATACTATAATGGATCTGGGTTTTGTTTTTTTTTTTTTCATTCTAAGCATATTTTTTTTAAATTTTCTGGCCCAGAAATAAACCCCACCCCTATCAGATGATCAACTCTGCCCCTTTTCCTTAAAAGGCAATGCACAATGTAGATATCGTTGTAACAGAGGATTGTTTGAAGGGCACCGTTAGGTAGAAGAGTAAGATCAGACTGCTTTAAAAAAATGACAAATGGCTTCTTTAAACTAATGAATATTTCCACAGCAATTGCTGATAAAATGTAACTGCCGTTTTAATTGCTGTTTATTTATTTAAACAAATTATTTAAATAAATGTATCATAGAACATAGTTGTTTTACAGTGTTTAAGTAATTCTGCTGTAAGTTTGTTAGCAAACATATACCATGATGCATCATATAAAAATGTCTCTTTAAGGTAAAAATCTACCTTTAAACTTATCTTTACACAAACATTTCAGCTGTATTGAATCCGGTTACTCAAACAGTCCTCGCTTTAAGGAAACAACTCCACATTTATTAAAAGGAGAAAATGATTAAATACATCATATATACATCTTTTCAATGGTGGTGAAGGGAACAAAACAACAATTATATAAGATTATTAGCCTAATGATGTTAGAGAGCTCATCCTAATTGGCCCAGTATAAGAGTTCAGTCTTAGTGGGCTTATTTAAAGTGTACTAGTGGAGGGCACTGTTGGTCAATTCATTCCACAACTGAAGTACTTTTGTCTCAGTGCTGTTGTGAAATGTAGATAATAATAATAATAAAAGAAAATATCGATAACATTTGACATGTTCAAAAATCGACTATGAAAAATGATGTCTGCAAAAAGTATGTGATTATTTGTCGATACACTATAAAAATGTGTTTTCAAAAAGTGTCTTTGTATAAGCTGAATGCAGGAACCGCAGAATATTCCTGCAGAACTGGCGCGTTAGATCACCACTCGCTGTGACCTCTGACATCTGACTTCTTTAGGTATTATATAGGACATGGCCTTGCAAATTGGCTTTGCATCTGAACATTGTCAGAGTATGTGCATGTGATTGTGTGTGTGTGTGTGTCTGTGTGTAAACGAGCATCACTGCTGCACCAGGCAGTTGTGTGGCGTGCACTCAGACTGTTCCTCCAGCTCGGGGCAGGGGGTGCCGCTGTTAGCAGGTTTCAAGAGGATGTAGCGGGTACGATGACGCATTCCTCCTCTGGAGCATGGCCCCAAACACAGGCCCCAGGACGACCACATGGAGACCTCACAGTCCAGCGGCGTCTCTGTAACGACACACAGTGGACAGTGTCACAAAGCAGCTTTACAGAAAACATAGATTTAGATCCCTAATGAGCAAGCCAGATGCAAAAAAAAGGAAAACTCCCTGAGCTGACATGAGAAAAAACCTTGAGAGGTAGCAGACTCAAAAAGGGACCCATGCTCTTCTAGGTACAGAGAGATTATTAATCATTACTCTTCTACAAAGTCTGTGATGTAAAGTGTTAAATATTCCGTACGAGCATCACAGCCTTTATGATTACAGCAGCACTTAAACAGGTAGGTACAAGTCTACAGCATCCAGGTGAGATTATTTACTGAAGCAAGGGTTTAAACTGTAAACAGGCAGGGAATTAAAGACTCTGGCATAAAAAAAGCCCAATTGGAAAATGGCAGCTGGTCTGTATTACAGTAGCTACCTCAGCATATTTTGCTTAAACTAATTCAAATTAACTCAATGGATTGAAACAAGATTCTAAACAACAGGGTTTTAAACAAGCGTCAGGACAATTTTGTTTGTGCTGACTCTGCGACTCGTCCAAACCTTAAAACTAATTCCAAATGTTTGCTGTTGATTCTCTACACAACCACAATTGGAGGGGTAATTTTACACAATTGTCCATTTACCATAAATGTAGTTAAAGGTATTCTGGTGTATAAATACTACATGTTTTGCACTGGAGATAAATATCGCTAAAGGGTTACAGCCCAGAAAAAAAATCTGTTCTGTGATAAATTAAGTAGCGTAACTGGTGGCTGTGTTATGTTGAGGATGCCATAATTTGCCAAGAGCAAAGAAAATACAAAGTTAATCTGATGAAATGTTTTTCTCCTGATGAGAGTGGGCTCCTTGATGATGACTAAGCCCAAATCCACAGGGCAAGAGGGGCACGGGCAAGACTGTGGGTCATTACTGAAGAAGTGGATAAGGTTTGAAGTAAAGGTGTAATTAATTTATGATTTATGAATTGACATATTGCTATAAAAAGGCGGGGGACACGGTACTTAGTGGTTAGCACGTTTGCCTCACATCTCCAGGGTTGGGGGTTCGATTCCCACATCCGCCTTGTGTGTGGAGTTTGCATGTTCTCCCCGTGCCTCTGGGGTTTCCTCCGGGTACTCCGGTTTCCTCCCCCGGTCCAAAGACATGCATGGTAGGTTGATTGGCATCTCTGGAAAAATTGTCCGTAGTGTGTGAGTGTGTGTGTGAATGAGAGTGTGTGTGTGCCCTGCGATGGGTTGGCACGCCGTCCAGGGTGTATCCTGCCTCGATGCCCGATGACGCCTGAGACAGGCTCCCCGTGACCCGAGGTAGTTCGATAAGCGGTAGAAAATGAGTGAGAGTGAGAGAGATATAAAAAGGCAACTATTAAATGAACCGAACCAAATCAATTACTGTCCAAAAACATCAGTAAACTTACAGAAAACTGGTGTTTAAAAATTAATTTTTTAAACTATTGTGCCAGCAAGGTGATTTGTCCAGAACTTTGATACTTAAAATTGTCCTCATCATTTGTGCATTAAAGGTAAGCTGAACCCAGATCTTAAAAAAAGAGGGTCAAATCCTACTATATCGTAGCAGATTCATATCAAATCATAGCGGCCGTCTTCCTATCATATCGTAGCGGTTGTCTTCGTATCATATCGTAGCAGTGGTAGTGTCAAGTATCACACAGTTGCTGTATTATATCAAGGGAAAGTCTGAGGATTCCATCTCTAGATTGAAGCTATATTGCCCTTGAAAATATATTGCCCGTGAAAATGACAAAAAAAATATTAAACACCTAACATTGTACAATAGAGTACAGATTATTTTTAATGTTTTACTAGAACCAAAACAAATATGTTGAAAAAAGGGTTGTGTTCTATTAAAGTTCTATTATGAGTTCTATTAAAGTTTTTCAATTCAATTCAGTTTATTTGTATAGCACGTTTAACAATTCCCATTGTCTCAAAGCAGCTTTACAGATGTATGGAAACAGAAGAGAGAGAAGAAGAAGAAGAAGAAGAAGAAGAAGAAGAAGAAGAAGAAGAAGAAGAAGAAGAAAAATAAGGATAAAAATAAATAAATGAATATATACAATTACAGTTAAAAATTAACTTAAGGTCACATGAAAACTCCCTGAGAGGATATGAGGAAGAAAACTTGAGAGGAACCAGACACAGAAGGAAACCATGCCTCATTTGGGTGACACTCTACAGTAAATAATGTAAATGTAAATAATGTTATTTAACTGAGAGCTCCTGAGGAAGTAATGGGTCATCGCAAACTGAGCACATCGAGTTCAGCACAGTCCTGATTGCTGATAAAGACCAGACCATACAGCTGACTGACACAACATTGGTTTAAAGAAGGCATGATGGTGTTCTGACCTGCAAATTGTGGGGTTTTGCTGAGTTGAGGCAGGATATGATTGGACACGTGGTTGTGTTGACGGATGGATGATCGAGGCTGTTTTTTTAGCCAGATGGTGGCTAGCGGCGGAAGCTCAGGCAGCCGGGGGTAGTAGAAAGAGTTTGCAGGATGATTCGGCTTCTGAGATGTGATCTGTAGGTTGAAAAGAAGCAACAATGAACGCTTTAAACAGTTTTTTTGTATCATACCTTCATTACCTACCTAATCTATCACAGGACATTTTGGACACAAATATTCACATTTTAGAGTCACAATTTAGAGTCGAAAATTCACCTTCTAAATAGGTGAGGTTAAAAAAAATCTCTTCTCTTGGGAGGTTAAAAAAAAGTTCAGAATAGTAAAGACATTCATTCATTCATTTTCTACCGCTTATCCGAACTACCTCGGGTCACGGGGAGCCTGTGCCAATCTCAGGCGTCATCGGGCATCAAGGCAGGATACACCCTGGACGGAGTGCCAACCCATCGCAGGGCACACACACTCTCTCATTCACTCACGCACTCACACACTACGGACAATTTTTCCAGAGATGCCAATCAACCTACCATGCATGTCTTTGGACCGGGGAGGAAACCGGAATACCCGGAGGAAACCCCCGAGGCACGGGGAGAACATGCAAACTCCACACACAGAAGGCAGAGGCAGGAATCGAACCCCCAACCCTGGAGGTGTGAGGCAAACGTGCTAACCACTAAGCCCCCCCCCAGTAAAGACATATTGCCTGATATTAAAGACAAGCTAAACTCAAAAATACCAGAGATGGTGGGGACAGAGCACCGATATCAACAAACTATGTGTAGTACATGTTCATTTCCGTTCCCTGTATTCTTACTTAACACTTTTTAGAGATTCCTACGAGTGTATAATGTAATGATTTATAATCCCTGAAGAGGACAGGTTCCATTCTAAGACTGCTTCCTGTCAATGAAGTGTTTCTTTGCTTTGGTGGCCTCTATCTTATGATACATCTGGAGCATCATCAGTTGCCAGTGGATCTATTGCAACCCTTGATGATTGTGGATCTGGTATATAGTAAACATATTGTAATATCAGTTTTGGGAAAGGAAATGTATATGATCTATAGTGCACTCTGGGCTGACTCCAGTACCTTGACTCGGAGACTGTAAAGCACTGGCCTAGACTTATACCAAAGAGTTATTTACAAAGATGTCTGGGGTAATTACATACTGTATATCTGTGTAAACACATACTGTAAAGTATACTGTATATTAAGGTCTCACCATTGTGATGTTCTCAGGGGGAACTGTGGGAAAATTGGGCGAAGAGAAAGTGAAACCGCTGTCCGTCCCGGCATCAAATGGATGCAGGTCGAAAGTCACTTCCTCTTTCCACTGGCCAGCTTCACACAGGCTTACGCTGTCCACCCCAACAAACCAATCAGGGCTGGGAATCACTTTCACCATCAAGGAGAGCTGTGTGAGAGAGGGTTCATGATCAGAGACACACACATACAAACTGACAACACAGCTTTCCTTCTGGCAATATACTTTTCTGTCCTAAATATGCCCTACAATGTTAGAGCAATTGACTTCATAGTTCACATCTGAAATGTCTCTTTAAGGCCATTCCCAATAGTTTCCAGTCGTTCCTGTGTTTGTTAGGCTGCTGATTTTTTTTTCTTTAAATGGTGATGAATGTTTCCTGTTGGGTTATGACCTAATGCAGGAAAAGCCCTCGGTCAGAACAGATGCACACACTCTTTATATCGCTTACTCACACACAGTCCTGAGGGACAGGTCTATTTGAAGATTAGAGCGAAAGTTATTATATAGCCAAAGTTCTTGAGTGGATCATGGCACATAGATTGCAACCAAATGGACAGACGTTACTGTGTAATACTGGCACCGGTACTGAAATCAAAGCATTATTTACTCATGAGGTAGCTGAGGTTACTCCAAGGTAATGATCAGGCATCAAGTCAAAACCCATAATCTCTGTTATTATTCAAATTTGGTCTTAAATACCTATTAGATTACTGACATTAGAAAAGGCATTAGTATGAAACCGATCTTTCATTTGGTGGTTGTTAATGACGCACACACCAGAGCACAGTTTCAACTTTTTTGATCGATGAATCTCAGCTATGGAACAGTCCGTCTGGAGTCAGACTTGTTTTACACTTCCTTTTCTCTCTCTCTCTCTCTCTCTTCTGTCCTCCGCCTCCTCTTTTTCTAGCGCTGTGGCTTTTCCAGGAATGCATCCTGCTATAACAGTTTGGCTGGCACGTAAAGCCAGTGTGGTTACATCTGTCTGCAGCCTAGTTCAGCTGATGGACATCAGTCTGAGGCTTTGAGATGTGTGTGCACACACAAACACACACAAGCGCACGCAATCATAAATCCATGATATGCACTTGATGTTCTTCCTCTTCGCTCAACATGCTTAAAGTGTCAGAAACCACCAAAGCAACCCTTAATTCACCATCAATGAGTATCACTGAATTTTCACATTACCTCTGAAATAATATTACCATTTACTTTCCTTTTGCATGACACACAATTCCAGCGTATAAATATTTACCAGCTGAGATTTTTTTAATGTGCCCATTTATCTTAAGTGTTTATATAATTGTGGCTCATGGGGCTTTCTAAACTAAATCCATCAATTTATATTCCAGCCCTTACCCTGCCATTATGTGGTTGGCCAATTGAAAGTCAGTCCTGTCATAGATGATGGTCTAATATGAGCTTTGCACCAGCACTGGAGTAGTGTATTTCCCTCTGGAGACAGTGATACTGAGTTAGAAGGGTAGGTAAGACAGCAGGGTCGGCTGATATAAATGAGCTAGCAGGGATAAGTCTTTCTATGATAAAATACATCAATATTAGCTTTCATTTTTCACCTGCACATGTTTTGGATTCTTGTGAAATCAAATCACACCATGACTGGGAGGTAAAAGAGACAGAATGATAAAGAAGCAGGTCTAAGGCTGATTTCCTTCTATCCCAGGCTGTAGAGTCCCACAGATTATCAGTGTTCGTTATGGAAGGTGATTGCACAGAGTGACGAGCTTGCTAGATTTGATCTTTCTTTGGACTGAGAATTTTTTAGTGGTTCGTGGACAAGAATCATTCATTCATTCATTCATTTTCTACCGCTTATCCAAACTACCTCGGGTCACGGGGAGCCTGTGCCTATCTCAGGCGTCATTGGGCATCAAGGCAGGATACACCCTGGACGGAGTGCCAACCCATCGCAGGGCACACACACTCTCATTCACTCACGCAATCGCACACTAAGGACACTATTTTCCAGAGATGCCAATCAACCTACCATGCATGTTTTTGGACCGCAGGAGGAAACCGGAGTACCCGGAGGAAACCCCCGAGGCACGGGGAGAACATGCAAACTCCACACACACAAGGCGGAGGCGGGAATCGAACCCCCAACCCTGAAGGTGCGAGGCGAACGTGCTAACCACTAATGCACCGTGCCCCCCGGACCACAATCAGAAATAGAAAATTATAGGAATTCCTTAGACAAGAATGGTTCCCATACTTATAATAAATGCAACAAAACTGTAGTACAACAAAAAAAGAATTATACAAAGATAATCTGGATGAATATAACCAAATTATAATACTGCATTTGGGAAACCGAGTAGCAGTAACAGAGGCATATTGCATTACAACTATTACACATTTTTTGTACTATAACTATTACAAGTCTTCTTATGTCTGAACCAAACCAGACAGTTATTGAAGTGAACAGAACAAATTCAATGATGGAGGAATAAGAATTGCATCTGAAGCTCAGTTGTCAGAGGACATTCGTTTTCACTATAGACTTAATGTAGGTCTGGCACCTCAGGTCTTGTGAGATTGTAGAGCCCAGGAACCTGAATGACCCCACGTCTAACACTGTGCAGTTCATTATGGTGTGCGTGTGTAAGAGGGGGTGTCCACTGAAGTCTACTGTCAACTCTACTATTTTGAGCATGTTCAGTTCCAGTTTGTTTTGACTGCACCAGACAGCCAACTATTCGACCTCGGGCCTATTAGTCTCCATAAGCAAACTCATGACCCTCCTGGATAACGCAAATGATTGTGCCGTCATCTGCAAGCTTCGGGAATTTGACAGGAGGCTCTGTAGTCATGCAGTCATCATTGGGATGCACCAGTATTGAGTGTGCATGAGCTGAATGTGAATTTTTCCAGATTTACCTGCTGCAGGAAGCTGTTGATCCTCTCACAGGTGGAAGTAGGCACAGTGAGCTGGATCAATTTAACCTCTAGGAGATGTCTTAAATGCCTAGCTGAAATCTATGAGAAGGATCCTTGTATAGGCCCATGTATGGTCAAGGATGTTCCCATGTTGCTCTTCATCCAGCATCCATTGACAAGCTTGTCTAATTAACAAGGCAAGCAAGGGGCCGTAGATGTCCTTCACGTGTATCAGCAACAAGCTCTCAGCTGTTAAGGAGACTGGTCTGCAGTCTTTTAGCCCTGTGTTCCTGGGTTTTTCTTTTGGAATGGGGATGACGGTGAAGAATTTGAAGCAGGAGGGTACTTCACGTTGTTCTGGTGATCTGCTGTGAAGATGGCGGCCAACGCTGATAACAAGATATCAGACAAGTGATTGAAGAAAAGAGATGTTAGACAAGAGATTGAAGCACATTCCGGGTATGGTGCTTTTCTGCACTTATGTTTCAGGAAGACCTGATCATACTCACAGATCCTAATTGCAGTTAAAGTGAATATTGGTGGGTGTGTGGAGAGATTATTGGAGTAGGTATGGAGGGTAGGGCTGGTGGTGTCACATCTACAACAGAGCACGTTCTGTCCACAGAGTGGGGAAAAGAGGTGGCCTCCAGCTGGCAAGATCTTTAAGGCTTTTCCACATCATCGCAGGGTCGTTAGCTCTTCCAAGCAACTTATATCTCATTTGTTAATGTGTTTCTGACCTGATTATACAGGATTTGTCCCTGTGTCTGTGGGTGTCTTCTTTGGCTTTAGACAAAGGTGTTTGAGTTTTCCAGTTATTCATGGTTTGTCATTGCACCATGTTAAGCAGATGTTAGTCGGTACACACATATCATAACAAAAACTGATGTATGATGTTATACAGTCATTGTCGGTTAGTTTTCTGAGGGTGGTAAGTGCAGATTCTATTCTCTTAACAGTTCTAACAACAGGCTTGGCAGATTTTAGTTCGTAACACGTCATAAGCAGTGATTGAGAAGGAGAAGGAGCATGTGAAATATAATTGTGGGTGTAATGAATGTAAATGAGGCAGATTATTTACTTTATCATTGCTTTTTTCCCCGAAATGACTTAAGAAGAGAAAGTTAAAATCAGTAGAGCATTACGTTCTTGAAACACTTAAAAAATTGAGATCAGCTGTAAGCTTTAAGTATGTCTGCGTGCGTGTGTGTGTGTGTGTGTGTATCAAATTGCTCCACATGATTCCTATGATCCACATTGTCAAGAAGTTAATAGATTAGATTTTAGCCTCCCGTCTAATACTACTGTATGACCACATCACAATATCACAGTCTTCGTACTTATGGTCTCCACACTAACTCAGCACTTATCTGACTGCAATGTCCTCAGTGACCTGGTCATTTGATTTCCTGGAAGTATAAAGCAAAAGGGAGTTACGATCTTCTGTGATCTCTGTAAGAGACTTTGAAGTGCCAAATGCTTAGTGTGTCGAATGACACGTTCCTGCATGCTGCGTATATAATATTGCTGAGCTGAGAGCCGGGTAGACAAAGACGTGCATTCAACAGGTGTCTAGCCAAGACTTTGTTAGTTTCTACTCATGTGTCTCCATTATAGTTTTCCAGCATACACACATAAACACAGATACACATACACACACAGATGGTTCCTCCACCGTCAGGGCCACCCTAACCTTCCTGGCAGGTCTAAAAGCAGCAGTCATCCCGCCGTCGGGTCATGTGACCTGTCGCTGTCATTTAAAACCCACTAGCAATGACAGGCATGTGCCCAAGAGAAATAGTATCCCTTTTTTTGGTGCTCCTCTGTGCTATTTAGAAATGATGCCCGAGTAATAAAGATATTTAGGTCACCATTTCCAGTCACGCTTGTTTTAGCCCCTGCATCCAAACATCCTTTCGAGTAATAAACTTGTCAGGGGCCGTGAGTCACGGGAAAGCCAGACTCGAAGGAAAATAAACAACAGACAAAAGATCTGAAGAAATAATCAAGAAATCGTTCTCCAGTTTTAAAAGAGGTCAAAAAGATTGCACTGGAATGAAGGAGGCAAGGGAAAGGTTGTGGTTTGGAGGTGCTATAAACCAACGCTGGTTCTCAGAGTCATTACTGCAGCTATAAAGACATGATATAGGTTTTGGCCCTTAGTAGGGGCAAGTTTGTGTGTTCTTGAGTTTAGCTGATGGTTGAAACAACACAGTATTTAGAAACACATTCTTAAAAAAAGGGTTCCTCTAGCACCCAACATTCTACTTGGAACCGTTTCTGAATGTGCAATCCTCTCTTGTTAGTCTGCTGGTTTCTATGTAGAAACCTCTCCCAAACCCCAAAAAGCCATAAAGGAGCATTTAGGAAACTAACTGGAACCTTTGTTTAGTTGGAGCTGAACCAGATGTTTTAAATAAAGTGTGATGCCCTTAAGCACCAACAAAGTGTGAAATTCCTGTTATATTCTACTAGGTGTAAAGTTGCGAGAAATCCTAGCAGTGTTAAGTTGCCACTGTTGGGTCCTGAAGTGAGGCCCTTAACACTAAACGTCTACACAGATGGCCTTTGTTTCATAGTGGAATATGCAAAATATAGCATTTTATTAAGCCGTATCAATCCAACCACCGATTAAAAACTCTTCGGGGGAACCCTTTAAGTTCTACTGTATGTACTTTTAAACAGGAAAACCTTGGGGTCTTTGGATTTGATCTGAATGGTACTATTGTACAATTAACTATGAATTGTGACCAAAAAGTGTTAAGCGATTCAAAACTTAAGTCTGTTAGATGGTTCAAAGTGGCCTCGATGACAGTTTTGTACACTCTTGGCCTCCTCGTGGAGGTTTAACGATGTAGCCATCTGGAGTGCTTTTCCACCAGTGTTAAAGTTCCCACATGTTCAACACTTATTAGAGTTTTAAGATTTTTTTTTTATTATTATTACTTAGGATTAGAATTATTCATTAATAGGAATCATGTTTGTCTAAGAAATTTAGAATAAGTCTTTGGATCAAAATGTCTGTGTCCAACTTTTGGCTTGTACACTACATATAAAGTAAAGGCCATTTTTTTCATTTGTCTGACTTAACTGAACAGTTCATAGACCTTGGATTTCAATTATGACAATATCTTCATTTATGACAACAAACTGTACATGCTATGGTTAAGACTTTCTATAAGTTTGAGACAGTTTTTGAGTTTTTGTTCTTTCTTGTCCATTCGGTATTGGTATTAAAGAAATTCTCCAGTGTTTTTCTTTTTTTAACCTATGTACATTACCTCTGTAGTGTATGCATGATTTCCACAAACAAGAATTTCATCAGATATTTCTGTACTGAGAAATGAAAGGAAAAATTGTTTACCAGGAACTCTCACAATCACTTTTAGGGCAGTTGTTAAAAAACATGTACATCATTTTAATAAAACAATATTGCATTGGCAAGAGTGTTGATATATTTTTTTTCAGCTGTGATTCAGGGTAGCTCTACACTGTAAGTAATCACAGCTGTGCTGATAGTCAGGATAACCGTACAGCTGTGGATATGATAATGCTTCCATACAGCACTGCTAAAAACACATAATTAACACCGACTAAGAAGCACACAATTTGCCCAAATGTTCCTGTTTGTTTCCGCAAAAATAGATCCTGAAGAATCCACACTCACTTTATAGCACAATTACACATACATTATAGACGTAGTAGATGATGAAGTATTTCTCTAAGATCATTATTAAGGAAATGTTAGGTACCAGTGGGTTCCTGGGCTGCAGAACGAGTTCAGTGGAGCTGTGGCCGACTCCGGATGGGATCCCTGCTGTGCGGTACATGGACCCCACTACCCTCCTCTTCCTTGCTTCTTTTGCCCCCTTTACCAGCTCAACCGTGACACCGAGCTCAGCAAAACTCTTCACACCAGGGCTTGCCATCGCTCCTTCCTGCCACAACCGGTACCGCTCATTGTGGGTGACAGCTGTAGAGAGAAAGAGAGGAGAGATTGGATCTTTTTTTATTCTGAGAGACGTGTTACAGAAATTAGGTTGGATTTTTAAACCAAAAGTTTAAATTCTAATACAATTCAGTAAACTATTAATATTTACATGCTGGACACAAGGCAGCGGGTTTCACCACTCTACAGCTTCCACATACTTACCCGTACATACGGGATATGATTCTTCTACTCAGCCACCTTACAGTATGTAGAAAAAGAGGTTGGCTAAAACATGTATAGTGTATGAGTTATTCAAACAATAGTCCTTGCGACCATAAAAGCACGTAAAACCTCAGAGTTGATTAGAGTGTGTATTTAAAAAAAGAAGTAAAAACATACTAAAATGTGAACATAAACACAATCTACATTACATGTGGATTTTTTCCGTACTTCAGTCTAAACTCTCACCTGGATCCATGACCAACATTAGCACGCTTCACCTCCTAAAATAAGCTATTTTCCAGAAGCCTGTATGATTCCATTTTTTTTCCTTATACACTTGAAAAAAAAAACCATTTGGTAAGTTTAAGGTCTCCAGGAAGCAAGTAAAATCTATCCTGTTTAATAAACCACAAAACTGCACTAACAAAACAGACCCATAAGCTCCATGGCTTTTTATTACAATCTTTTGAGGGAGCAATGTGCAGAGGTTATGGTGGCTTTAAAAGTCATTAGGCATATCCTTTATGTCCCACTGCGTGTTATGTAGCTACAAGCCGTCATGGCAGATATTCAAAGTGAGGTGAGGAAGGGCAGGGAGAGAGAAAGTGAAAGAGTGTCAGCAGTGATGACATGGTTCATCCGTCCACATGCAGCGTCTGACCGGTTTGGCATGAACATGACTAGTCAGAGCCAAGCATCGCAACCTCAGACAACTCAACCACAAACCCACAGCAATCCCCCATTCTCTCGTTACCATCTCTGTCTTTATCTCTAAGCCATTGTGCACGACTATTTAACTTTAATATGACTATAATTGCAAACCGAACGATTATAACATGCGATATAGAGACCCAGACTGTTGGAGGAGAAACTCCAGTAACCTGGTGTTAGTCTTGCAGACGGTCGCGCTCCATCCTCTGGCTATAAATGTTTTAAATGTCTTGGCCGGATCCATCCAGCTCTGCATCCTCTCCTGACCTGGGAGCTGGCAAAGCGCAGATGCCCTGCACACAGATTCTTATTATATGTGCGCCAGGGAGCACTTGTCATTAAAGCAAATGGCCATTGCAGACCTTTGGGCTAAGGATGTCATATATATATGCAATATGTTTATCTAAAAGGGTGCAAAAGGTCAGCATCTCCAGCCCTCTTTTTCTTTTTTTTTCTCTGGACATCTTTCCTAAACCTCCACTTTGGATAAAAGGAACCTATGGGGTAGCGTGCGTCATCTGGTAGTACTTATTTGCTCCCCCGCGCCCTCCCACCCTTTCTGCTTTCCTCATTATGCTGTCTTACTCCCATATGGAGGAGGTGCTGGGGGAGATGTGTGCCACTGGGATGGGTTAACAGGCCAGATGCGAAGCTTCAGCATCCTGACTCATCATGTCATGAAGCAGTTTCTACCCTAGACCAAATATTCTGTTGTCACATGACACTTAAAGGCTCACAGAAAGGTTTCACAGGTTCCATCTCCTCCTTGAACTTACCTACAAGTTTGGACCACTGTGCAGGAGGTCGGAATAAAGGGTACTGTTTTGGGAACATCTGCGGGCTCCACTGACCAGTGAATACTAGGATGTAAGAGGCGGGTCCTCGGGCCGTGCACGCCGTTTCATTGGTAAATTTTAGAGGGGATGCACAGGAGAGGCTCAGCTTCAGGAGCACAACGAGCAGGTGCTGCAGCCACCCGGGGACGAGGAGCTCAGAGGGCATCATCATCATCATCATCTGCAAGAGAGAGAAAAGAGAAATTTTTTCAAAATAGCGTTTTCCCTGATTTGATTTACTACATTATTATACTGCAGCGCCAACAACATACAGAAAAATATTATATTAGAAATATAGTATTTCTACTTATATGATTACAGACATTTTTTCTTCATTTCACAATATATTCGAGAAAAAAATTCTGCTGCTTTCTTAAAACAAATGCTTACAATTAGCCAGATTATCTGCAAACAATGAGCTGAACTATCCAGAAATGGGTGTAGTAATCTAATTTACTGTTTACTGTCATTTTTATAATGGAAAATACTAGATACATGTGCCTTTAGTGAAGATATTGTTCACTCGCTAAGATTTACTGTTACTATTTCTATAGCAACAGCTCATTCACAGGGACTTGTATGGCAGATGTAAACACTAATAGTTAAAAAAAAAATAAAAAATGTTATTTAACCATGGTAAAAAAAGATTATTGGAGGTGGGGGGGGGGGAGAAGGGTTATACAGTATTTAGATTTGGTGCAAAAATTTGGAATACTGCTTTGCTGGATGAACTAAAGCTAAGAGGCTTCTCTCATAATCAACAAGATTTCAAAATGCATATCAAGTATCTGAACGCAGTAAGACTCCAAATAAGCTGCTCTCTAATTCAGAATATAATTCTATTTAAAAAAAAAAATCTGGAGCACGTTGCATAACTTCATACCAAGTATCCGATCGGCAGAAATGCCTTTCAAATCCTGTGTGATTAAAAGCTGAAGACTGCGTTTGTAATATGCAATTTATTTTGGCCACTCGTTAAGCACTCGGGTACGAGTACACTGACTGGATTTATTTGTGTCTTGTTTGTCACCTCGAGCCTAAAATGACCATAAAGAGTCGAGGTATGTGGAGGACTTTGTTATGTCGATCATTTGATCATGCCCCTGTTTTAGTGCTGCATGTGTGAAGATTAGCCGTGCCACGTTGCATAATGTGCTTGGCTGCACTTGTCATTTAAGACAAATTCATACTGTATAATAATGCCTGATCTTTTTTATAAAGAGTGAGCTTTGGTTCATGATCCATCCTGGAAAGCAAGTCTGAGCTGCAGAAGGCCAGATGAGGATCTCACTGACTAAGCAGGACAGATGTAGACAGTAGTAGATAGTAGAAAATGTTTCTCTGTCTGTAGAGGCTCATAAATCAGACAGTTTGCCACCCCGGCAAGCCCTCTGTCATCTCTCTTGCACACAAACACTCTCACATGTACACACACGTCCTGATTTACTGCCTGACTGAATTTAAATAGCAGCATAAGAGCAAACCTAACATGACTGAGCTATTTCCATACCGCATATGAGCGTCTGCGTGCGTCTTCTGGTCTGCAGGAAGCAAAAAACAAAAGCTGAAGGGTTCAGGACACGTGCCCTGTCTGTCAGTGCCACTTTATAAAGAGGTAAATGCCACAAAGGGCACCGGGTCACTAGAACAGACCCAGACACCTGCCCACGCCTGACACCAACCGTCTGATTCCTCATACTAACTAATCAGCGTCAAAGACTGTGCCCCTTATTCGCCTCCACAGATTTTCCATTTTTATGTTCTGTTTTTAAGCCTTGAGATCATATAAGTTTAAGTGATGAAGCATAGCTGGCATTTTCGCTAACATTTATAGCCTAGAGGGACTGGGACAGTAATCCAGCTTGATTTAGGGAACAGTCTGATGTAGCCCAGGGTGCTGAAGGGTACAAGTGACCAGAATAGAAATAAGACACACTAAACTAAGAGGCGATATTGAGTCATCTGGAATGACTCAAAGATCCCACTTTTAGGGTACGTCTGGCATTCTTCATCTTTTAAGAGAGGATTTAACCACAAGCATGACTTCTCAGAAGTGCACTTCCATAAATACCACGGACATTGCATTTACGTGTGGAACACGTGTGAAGAATCTGCTCCAGATATTTGCGGAAATTTAAGCACACGGCAATTTTCAAGAACTAAACAGTGATGTTTACACGACACCACCTTTCCCAAGCCTCCTCATTTTCTCTTCGCCAGGTGTTCTCTTAAATACTTCTTTCTATCCCAGGCTTGTGCATTAAACCATGCAACTATCAATGAGTTGATTAATAGAGACAATGTGCACAACAGTATCACTAGATTTAATATCCAAAGTCCAGATGGTGCTTCATGCTGTTGTGAGGTTCAATACCTTGTTGCAGAGCTGCATGGAATTGAGGAGGTTTGATCCAACCACCTAGAGCCATAGTGTTTTTTATCTGTCTGTAACTTGTATAGCGCTTTTAACAAGGGAAATTGTCTCAAAGCAGCTTCACAGGAATATATACAAATTCAGACAAAGTTTTAAATCTAAATTTATATTCATCCCTAATGAGTAAGCCGGTAGCAATGGTGGTGAGGCAGAAGGCAGAAACCTTAAGAAAAACTAGATTTAAAATGGAACCCAGCCTCATCTGGACCAAACTAGACCAAGAACAGTATCTTGCATTCAGTTTGGTAGTGAAGTGAATTCTGGCCCTGACATTTCTTCAACCTCACGTCCATCACTCCAGTTCATAATGGGTCTGAACTTCAGATGCATGGATCCCACAGTTATTTTCTTTGTACATGCCTATGATATATTTTTAATTAATTTATTAGTTCTAAGTCCTAAAATAAAAGCAAACCAGTAGCTTAATTTGAATAATAGCAACCGTGACCAGGATGTTATTAAGGATGAATCAATGTGCATTGTAAACTACAGCATGAGTATATTAACGAATGTCTTTGTCCCTCAAGATTCAAACCTCACCACTCATTCATGCCATCATAAAAGTAAAAAGTTTACTTTTACAAATATATAATATATATATTTAGGGCAGAAAACTTGTGAAAATGTATCTTTTATAATAAAGATTTTGTACTAATCACACTTTCTTCCACATTTGTTATTGCTTGGTGGCAAAAAAAAAACACTTCAGTTCATTTTGTTAACATTACAGAGTGATAAAGAAATGAATCAGTTTCTCAAACTCATTTTTTTGGCTTGGGGTTTCGGAACATTTCTTTCTGGTGTGCTGACCATCACCAGGACCGTATTAAGAGCAAGAAGACAGTGTACCGTTTGAGGTTAATTATTGGATTGAGTAAGGATTAGATTTAAACTTAGTGTAACGTTCCAGTTCTTCCTGATTTCTATTCCTAAAACGGAGTACAAAACTAAGAGGCTTCAGAAAGATCGGCAAGATTTCAGAATGCAGATCAACCATCAGAACGAAGTAAGCCTCCGAATGAGCCGCTCTCCATTGTGAATAATAAATAAATAATACAACAGTAATTATATAAATAAATAAAAAATCAGGATGGTGTTGTGTAACATCACACCATGTGTCTGATTTGCAGTAATGCCTTTTAAAGCCTGTAGTATCAAAAGCTGAAGACAGGGATTTGAATAATCTTGTACACATTACAGTGATTGAGCTAGAACAATATTACAGGGGTAACTTTATCTTATCTTTAACTTTATCTTAAAGAAATATAATTTATTTATATATATATATATATATATTATTTATATATATACACACACACACATTATATACATACATACATATGTATGTATGTATGTATATTTTTATACATATATATATATATATATATATATATATATATATATATATATATATATATATATATATATATATATATATATATATGTATATATATACACATATGGGCACAGTGGCTTAGTGGTTAGCACTCACACCTCCAGGTTTGGGGGTTCAATTCCCGCCTCCACCTTGTGTGTGGAGTTTGCATGTTCTCCCCATGTTCTTCCCATGTTCTCTTGTGTGTGTGTATGCCCTGCGATGGGTTGGCACTCCGTCCAGGGTGTATCCTGCCTTGATGCCTGATGACGCCTGAGATGACGCCTCCCCGTGACCCGAGGTAGTTCGGATAAGCTATATATAGTTATATAAGTTACATTTAATTAGTTATATGGCATTTATTATTTGCCATAAATGCATTGAGTCTGTATGTGTGAAGTGTGTTGGGATGATAGATAAGAGATACTTATCATGAGTGCATTTGCTCACACTCATTTTGTATGGATTGGGTTTGGAAAATCTTTTTCTCGTGCATTGACCAGCTCATCGGGTCTGCATGCAAAGCAAGAAGTTAAGGAAAGATCTGCAGATATTTAAGCTCTGCATGTCAGTCCAAAAAACCTCTACTTTGCTTAAACCTTAAATGCTGTTAAAAAACTGCACTCAAATCTGATATTTTAACTCCTAGAGACACTGAATACACCTGATCACGCTGAATAAAGGCTTACGGAGAGGATCAGGTGTGTTGGAAACAGGAACTGGAACTGAGATAACTTGTTTTAAATCGAATGCAGATGCATCAATAAAAACTACTAATTATAGATCTGCAGCAACGCAACATACGTTGCAATTATCAAGCGTTTTTATTTAACACGTTAAAAAAAGATTTGTAGGCAGGCGTTAGATAATGGTGTTCTCAGCTCTGGGAAAATTGCACCTTTAATGCAGTGAAAACTTGGCACTGAATTTTATTTCATTCTGTGTAAATTTGGGACTTGGCAACGTGGCTGGGTGAAAAAATGTCAGCCTTTAACAATTATCTGGTTATTATTACCTGATTATTATCAGTCAGACATTAGTTTAAACAATCACGGCCATCCACGGATAAAGTATACAAACCTCTAAAATAAAGACTTCGTAAAAAAATAAAAGAGGCTAATTTGAGTCAGATGTTCTTCAGCTCAGGTGTCTGGACCCTCATCTGTGTATAGGAGAACACCCACAGCTTCGGTTACCTGATCGTCACAACTGAATTCTGAAATCTTGACGTGGGAAGAAATGGCTTGAAGAAACGTTACTGGAGCTTATAAGACAGGAAAGGGCTACAAAGGGATCTTTAAAGGCGTGGGCCCCCCATCAGTCCGCAGCCAGGCAAAAGAGTTTACAATCCAGCACTGTTGTTACTCTCCCCAGGCTGTGGATGTCCTACAACCATCAGGCAATAAAATCCACCAATGTGGGAGCTCTAGGGTGACAAACAAGGGACCTGTAAGGCAGATCCTGACCTCTATAACCTTTGTATAGAGGGGAAAAATGTGGAACATGTGGGATTTCCAAAAAGGAAATGACAGCCCTTTAAACTTAACACTGACGTCTGTGTCAAATTCAAATTGTTGTTGTGTGGATCATAAGCAGAATGCCAGTGCATCTGTCTGTGATCAAAAACACAAACGACGCCAAGTTATGCGACATGATGCAAAGTAGGAACTAAAACAGGAATAAATCAATCACAAACTAGGTCACATGGTAGACAATTCATATTGTAGAATATAAAATCTTGGCCCAATCTGAGTCTTGTCCTCACATGAACTGAAATTATGATCCGAAACAGGCCGTTGGAGCAAGTCGTCCTACAATCCACGTGCAATTTTGTAAATACTTCTTGTTTTACGCACCATACTGATCTGTAGCTACAGAGAACGCATGACTGAAGGTTATTACCCATAAAAGCTTCCAATAGTTACTAAATAAAAAGGTTCACCAACGTTTACTAGCAGTGACCGTGATTGTTTTAACACATTTGTTCAGTTTATTTTAAATAATTTTTTTTTTCCTCACTTGATGACAGTTTAAGAAGAATTCGACCAAAAATGCAGACGATTCACAAACTTTTTCACACTGACCTAAAGCAAACCAACCGTTATTTGCCCTCCTGAGAAGACACACATACAACCTCAAACATCATCTCTGTCTTTCAGTCAGCGTCTCTCATGCTCTCTTCACCAAGCACGAACCAGACGCAATAAAACCAGGAGAGGAGGAGAAGCGCCAAAGAAAAGTGCTTGCGGGTTCTTAGTTAGCACGTAAAGTAAAAAGGCATGGAGTTGGAGACAGTGCAATTAGCAAACCACATGCAGTGCAGCACATGTATCTAAGCTACAGGTAAAGGAACATGCATTTCAACATCAGAAATACATGCAAACACAGATAATGATGTCATGGCCAAAACACGGAAAAGAGATAGAGAGAGTCAAGACAGTCAAGGAGAAAGCATGTGTTAAATTACTCAGGAAGATGGCAGTGGACTTCAAAGAGAGAGAGAGAGAGAGAGAGAGAGAGAGAGAGAGAGAGAGAGAGAGAGAGAGAGAGAGAGAGAGAGAGAGAGAAGGAAGAAAGGAAGGAAGGAAGAAAAGAAGAAGGGAAGGAGGAAGGAAGGAAGGAAGGAAGGAAAGAGGAGACACAGAGAAGCAAAGCCGGCTTTCACTTTGGTTACAGAAGACAGCATGAGTGCGAGAGACAGACACACGCACACACACACACACACACACACACACTCACATGTGCATCTACAGATGCCTGTGTGCTCGTGCTCACCTGGTCCAGAAGAGGATACAGCAGCACCAAGTTGGAGATGTGCAGCACAGAGCAGGACTCTCACTCTTCTCTACTTTGTCTCTCTCTTTGTCTCACTCTCCCCTCCTCTCTTTCTCTCCCTCTCTCTCTCTCTCTCTCTTTTCCCTCCCCTTCTACACCCCCCACCTTTCACCTCTCCTTGTATGGATGCACACACACACACACACACACACACACACACCAACTTGTTTTTTTTTTTTTTTTATGTCTCTCTTTCCATTTTCAGCCATACAAAAATTCCCACCTCTTCACTATTAAATGCAAACTCCCTCACCTCCAGCATTTAATAACCCACTAGGTGGATTCCTCATGATGAGGCTGAAAAGATGATTGTGCATCATTAAGGTTTTAAATAAAACACAGAGAAGCAGGTTAAAGAATTGCAGTAAATGTTTACCATCTTAGACAGATGGATTAACCCTTTAAACACCAAGTTTCTATTCATTTTGTTGATTTCAAATACTGACAATTAAGGTGCAAAAAAAAAAAAATACGCAAAGAAAAATATCAAAGAATAATCATCTTAAAACAAAGCCATTTGTTTTAAAAAATACAGAAATACGGAACAATACAGTAAAAATGCTTTCCAGGAAATTTTGTGGTAAATCTTAAAAATGTTTAAAAAAAAATCATTTTAAACATTAAAACTTAGCTGCATTTGTTCTTAAGTCAGTAGTAGGACTGAGTTATTCAGCAAAAAAATTAAGAAACAAAATACACTAACTCTCACACGCACTGGTTTACATCAAATTATTTATTTTATATTAATATTTTACTTCTAATCTATAATTCAGATAATATATCTGTACTTTCAGAGTCATCTTCAGTCAGTATCACAATCTCACTAAAAATGAAAAAAAAAAAAAAAGCAGAATTAAAGTATGTTCTTGATCTTCAGGAAATTCAGTTTATTTGGACGGCTCTTGCTGATCACGTGACTTGTGGACTATTCGAAATATTTCATAAGGGTGAATGAGTTCAGGTAACAGGCTTGCGTGAATGCTGTGGGACACGAAAATGAGCACTTTTTTAATCCTATAATGGATGATTCATGGAAAAAAAATCTTTCAAGCAAGTGATGGTCAATGAATTGATGTAAGAATGAAAAAATAAGATTTAATTTTTATACTTTTTAATTATAAGGTACATTTCAAGTTGAAGTTTTGTTCATTAAAAGCAAACATCGGTCTTAACCTCTGACATTATCTTTAAGTTTACAAATGAAAGTTTATCGACAAATTTCAATTGTCAAACTTCATCGACAGATTTCATCGACTTCCCTTAGACGTCTATTACATTTTCTTATCCAAGAGACTCTGTTAAAAACTTCATACGTTCCCATTGAGGAGAACAAACATGTATGTACTGTACATCAACTACACAGTGACCTTTCTAACTTTGTCACATCAAGAGAGAGATCCATTATAAAAATGAACCGAAAATCCAGCAAAATCTTGAAGTCTTCGTGTTGGTGACACCACAACATACATCATCCAAAATTTACCAAAATGTGAGTGATGGAGGCCAAAGCTTCTAGGCCTAAGCCTTGACGTATATACAGTACATGGCTTCAGCCCATGGAAAATAACTTTTACAAGGATGCCCTAGTTGGCACTTGAGAGCTCCATATGAAAAATGTCTAGTCACAAACTTTTTTTATGCATTTGGAAATTTTTCTTAAAAATAAAAAAAATAAAAATAAAAAAGAGCTAAAAACTGCATCATTACAGAATTTGAGGGGAAATAAGGTAATTGTTCCCAGTAGATGTGCTGTGGATGAAACTCACTCAAAACTGTGCTCAAAGTATGACTTACTCACAAATGACTAAAAGATAACAAAAAAAGCCCTTACAACATTTTATTAGCCATTTTAATTTGTATTATAAATCACTGCTGTGCAAGTACTGTGCGGGAAAACAGCATACTGACACACAGCTGGGAACTTGTAACTGGGTCTGTAAAGTGTATTTCACATTTAGTTGTAGTCATCGTGAGACAGACTTAGCGGAGGTTGGTTTGCTTTGACGCAAATATGTCCGCACCGAGCAGCTTTATGACAGCAGTGCAAACTGAAGGGTTGGTGTACGGCCTCTCTGACCTCAGCCTGAACTTTACTGGACAAAAGCTCTGACTGAAGAGGTCACGTCTGCTGAGCACGTAAAGTAAAGACAACAAGGACAGAAATGGCTAATGTGCAAACGGCATTTTGTGGGTTTTTTTTTTTTTATTATTAGTTGTGCTGGTGTACAAACAAATAAACTGGTAACTGACGAGCGTTATTGGATTGGGAAAATAAATGATTACATAACACTGCAGTAGTGAATAGCCAGTGGATTTAATAATAAAAAATAAAAATAAAAAAAAACCTGGATGAATGAATGCCCACAACTTCTAAACAACCACATTGGATCTTGTCTGCAAAATGAGATCATTTACGTCTGACTTTTTTTTTTGTGTCAAAGTCATATTTTCACCTCAGCTGGTTCTCCAGTGCACCAGAGCGTCCCTTACACCATAACTTAAAAAACCCATGTCAGTTCAGCTCCCTTACCAAACTAAATCATGGATGGAAAAAATTACATCACTGTCTGGGATTAAGTACAGATGCATTGAAGTAAAGAGAAACAAAAGAAACGGGCTGCCCATCTTCTTCCAAACATTTATATGGGGATCAAGCACCACATAAACAGTTGCTCTTTGTTGACTGACTTGCATAAATAGTGTAGTTTGGTTTTACAGCTTTGTCTCAGCAAGACGCTTTCAGCCATAATATATACGGTCACTCGATTTTTTTTTTTCTTCAAAAGGTAGAATTCATTATACACGTGCATATGGACCACACCTGCTAAACTGCTAAGTAGCAGTTAAAGTGTGTGTTTAGCCGGTTGTGAGGTGAGTGTTGAAATGTTCAGCTGTTACTGCTGCATTCAGAGAATTACAGCAAAAAAATTTCATTTGGCACCTGGTTCTTTTTCCACATCAAAACAAATATCATGCAATAAATTGCATCTAGTAGAAAACTAATCTAAATGGTAGTTGCCAACCTATACTCTGTCTCTATTTGGCCTAATGTGACATGACACAAAAATATTACTCGGTTTAGTTCAGCAGCAGCACCATAAACCTGTTGAAACGATCCTGCATTTCATCAACATGTTGCACAATCCCATGCAGAGAAATGAAGACAGTCATCATAAAACACTTCTTCAAAACACGTTTCACAACAACTTGCCTATTGAGTAAAACCAGAACACAAGAAGGACAACATTTAAATAGTAGTTTATAATATCAGTCTTCATCTTCTCATAACCCCATATTTTCAAAAGTGGATGACCACATATAATGAAACATTATCAGCTAGTCAAAACTGGCTAGACATAAAACTCATCCAGAAGCTCAATTATTAATACATGTGGCATAATATTCTCATATAACTTAATATATAATCATATTTGAAAGCTGGTAGAAACACGAGCAATCCAGTCGCACAAATATCCAAAGCACAGTATCAGGTGTCCGAGTCCACCGGGCGACCCTCACTGGTGCTTGGGCTGATGAAGCAGATCTGTGGGTGGTGCTATGGGGCTGTATGATGACCATAGTTTCCAGTATTCTCCATTGCCTCATTCCAAAGTGTAGCAAAGGGACAGTGGGGTGCCATCTGGTCTTGGTGCAGCAATGCAGCCCACCACTTTCCAATTGTGTGGTACACCATGTCTAAAACCTGCTCTAACACTTTGCATGGCCCCACCCAGTGGTTACTAAGTTTAGGCAACAGGTTTTTCTTATAAGTAAGCCAGTCCACACACACAAACACACGACCTGGCAACAGCAATGGGTGTCGCAGGCTCTTCTAACAGTCACGAGCATCTGCCAACTCAAACCACAGACTCATGCACTCAAGCTCTCACAAGTGGTAAAATAACCTCATATCAGACTTCCCTGACATTTCTGGCTCCTGAAGGACACTGAAAACCAATTTCAAGGTTGCCCTCATGCTCCTAAGCAAACATAGAACAGCTGGTATATACTGGTGGACTGCATGTGGTAGTGAAAGTACCAATGGCGCTGGTTTAGTAGGAAGAACTTTGGGTAGGCAGGGTCCAGTTCAGTGAATCAGTTTCAATCTGAGCAGTATTTTTTCCTTTGGGACAAGTGTTGCCAATACCAGTAAGTTAAGGCTAAGTCACAGTCCTTCCTCAACTCCACTCTGTTTAATGGTCCTTTCCTGTGAGGTCATGCAGAGGGCTGGTAAAGTGGTTTACAGGCCTTGCTGAATAGTATGTAGCCAAACCAAATCTGGGAAAACATTGAGCAAGTTTGGGGAACAATTATTGACAGCTTCCACGTTCACTGAATTAGAGGCCACTCCACTTGTGTTAACTACATGGCCAAACGTGCCATTTTGCAACAAATCAGACTACATTTGTTGGGATTAACATTAAGCCTCGCTTGGCAGTAGCTAGTGGTTGTGCAGAGCCCCAGTGAGAATATGCTGAATGAACCAATATCAAAATACACACCACAATACAGCTTGAATGAAAATTTTAGATGAAGGTGAACCCAGTTACTGGCAACTGTCTCATATACACTCAAATATTAGCTGATTCTTAAGGTTATTTAATGCGGTCAACTGAAAATAATCTAGATAACCTTTCCCAAAGGCATTACCAAACAACCAAACATTACACACTGAACATTCATACAAACAAGTGCTCTTCTACACACTGCCCATGAACTATTCCTGATTAGAAAAACAAGGTTCAGGAATCCAGCACTAAACGTGTATCAAATGTAGGGTGCAGGAGAGGTGGCTCATAAAGGTCCATTTGGGAACCATTTGAGTTGGCAGGCAAGGCAGTGTGTGTAAGCCCTGTAGCTCTAATAAATCTGATTTCACTGTATCACCACCCAATGCCAGGGGGGAACGAGCAGATACAGACATCATTAACACGAGCCACGGGGCTCCTTGCTAAACAAACATTATCACTGAACTTGCCTTAATCGCCTTCCAGTCCCATACAGACCCACAAAGCTCAATGTTTATACATGTTCGTTCATTTCACATAAGGCACAAAACACCAAAATACACGTTTCTGTGAAACCCATTAGCACAAAGAGACAAGCGGATAATCTTTAGGATTTTATTAAAATACCTTGTGGAATTTACCATCAGAGGTTACCATCACAAACATGATTGTTTTCTAATATAAAAAAAGAAAACAAAAGCAAAAGTAAAGCTTAAGAGCCTAGTTACAAGAGGTTTTTTTTTTCTACTTTTTGTAGTTTTTGCAGTCTGGTGTTGGGAAGGGGGTCAATTTACAAAGAAAAGAAAGGTGGTGAAAGAAAGGAATAAAAAGTTCACATGTTGTAAAAATACATTTCCCAAGTTCAATGTTACACACAGTTCAATTAAAACATTCATTCTTTCATTGTTAGATGTCAGTGCGAGAAATATGCAACAGAAAATGGGGGGAAAAAAAGGACAAAGCTTAGCTTGAAGAGACTGTCAGGAGTATGATCTGTTCTGAATGATCTTGATGCATGAGTTTCAAGAGAGGATTGACCTACAGACTGCTGGAGGGTGTGTGTGTGCATTTTGAACCCTGAGAGAGAAAGTGACTGCTCCAAACCCAATGCATCTATCTATTTGTGGACTGGCTTTAAGTGATAACTCCGGGTTTCACACCTCGAAATCAAAACCAGTCAGGTTCTCTGTAAAATACACGTCTAACAGACAGAGCTGTGAACTTTTAACTCAGATTGGCTAAAAAGTAGAACATCTCCTCATCGAAAACACAGGTTGGGGATGGTGGTGGGAGACCAAGTCCACCATAATGTATGAATTTAAGGCTACTACAGTCATAAGGTGAAAGAAAACCTGGAACCTAGGGCCCTTTGGACGAGCTGGAGAAAGGACCTTAAAAGAATGCTGGGAAGAAAAGATCTTTTTGAAATGTTTCCATACAACATGTAGAGCACACAAAAATACATACATATATAAAATAAAAAAAATAAAAAATAAAAAAACCCACACTGCTGATGTTCAAGCCTGAAGAAAATCATAGCGTTCAGAAATATTACATACATCAAAGAAAAAAATTGAAGATAATTTTTTTAAAAGGACAGACATTAGGGGACACCAAATTACCAAAAAAAAAAAAGCATGACGTCTTGGTTCAAGCTCACACGACAGACACTATTCCATGAGAATAATCAGTCCATCAAGGGCCATCTAGATAGAAAAGCATAACTAAAACGCAGAATTTGCACGGTAACAGACATTTCATGCACAAAACCTAGATTGATTCTGATTGTTGGATTTTTCAAGACAATGTGTGAAAAACAGCAATTTCACCTCAGGATTAGAGCAAATCTTCACCACAGCGAACATCTCTCTCAAATGTTCTTATACCATTCTGTTAGAGTTTTACACCCACGTACTATCACCTAGCTTATTTGAGTCTCCAAATCCATCTTACACCTCACTGGTACATATACACTCCCTACAATAATGCAGTGATGCAAATTTGTGCTCATTCATGACTAATCAAATACAGGGAAAGTTCTCATATTAAAGCCTTGCGAGTCCAACTCTAAACTACCGGATGCTAGCATATGCTAAAGAAAAAGGATTCTATTGAGGGGCATATTCTTGTTAGATGTGTTAAATAAAGCGCATACACATCCACAATGGCTTCCAAAGTACAATCTAAAACGAAGCTGTACAAAGAAAAAGAACAAGTTGATCATACATTCAATATCTGTTACTGAGGTACTAGAAACGGGTTTCCCTTGACGCAGAACACTTTCCATACAAGAGACTCATCTTGAGGGGATGACGATACCCCTACTGGTTTGTCAGCAAACTGGCTCCATCCAAACGCTCACCCCAAACCTCACTACACTCCTTGTGTTGAGTACAAAGTTGGGTTAACGAATACAAGAGAAAGCAAAAAATATACATAAACGGCTAACGTCGATATGTTTGCACTTCTTACTGATAAAGGGATATATGTGCCTGACAGCTCCTTTCTGAATCTTTGGAAGTCAGCCACATGGTCTGTCGGAGGATGGAGTGATGCAGTATGGTTTTCCTGCTTCCCTCTCTAAAAGCACAATGCCTTAATCGAAAAAAGCACTGATCACTTCTGAGCGAGGATGACTGCATGGCTGAAGCGCAGCAGGTACGATGAAATGCTGAGACAGGGCTGGCCTCAGAAATACACTGTCACTGACCCCTAATGGCCATATCATTTTACTACAGAAATCAGTGTTCAAAAGATAAAAGGGAAAAAAATACACCCAAGATGTTTGCATGTCTGCAAACCCATTGCTGAACAGGAGCCATTCAAGAAGACGGCTATAGATGAGTATATGCAAGCTTGTGCACGCGTGTGTGACTGTGTGTATAGGAGACCGATCATCACTGGCAGGGTGTGAGCAGCCCGACTCCTTACTTACAGTGATGTCATGGGAAAAGGAGTACCAGAAAGAAGGACTAACGGGAGATAAACACAAACATGAACCAAAGGTCATTGTGAAAAAGCTGAACCACCCAGGGAGGCACATCCAGGAAGAATGGAAAGATAAGAAAAAATAAAGGAGCTAGGCATATCAAGGTGAAGGTTGTCTATATTTTAGAAGAGAACAAAAGTCCCAAAGTAATAATAATAATAATAATAAAAAAAATATCCCACCAGAAAAAGAAAAGAAGCAAAGGATCATGACAGTTAAAGTAATACGAAAACCTACAAGTGGAACACTGCCTTTTCAGACACCTGAAAATGTGCTTCCATATCTTTCCCCCAGTTTGTATAAAAATAACAATGAAAGTAAAGTGTAAAGACACAGCTTAGTGAATATTCCCAATCACATGGTCTTTATAAGAGAATCATAAATCATTGTGAAGTTCAGAGATGCACACACACAAAATAGAGATTTCATACATCTACATGAATAAAGTCTAGGGGATTTCACTCTGTGGTTGTGGAAAAGCGATCAGACTTCAGTAAAAAGCTGTACACAAATGTCATATTTATGATGCTCTTACAGAGACCTATATGTCATTTAGCCATACATTACTGATATAGTGAAGCAGATGACTGAACAGATACCCAACAAGTTTACAGGTAATGAGTGTGTTCCCTCAGCCATGTTTCAGACAGAGAGGGTATGAAGTCCTCAACATGAAGGGAGAAGTGGAACCCAAAGTGTCCGAGATCGCCACTGAGTTACTCTCAGGCACAGACAGACGACACATTGTTTCTCTTATCGTTCGAATCCGGTTCGGTGATAGGTGTGGCTACTGTTAGCTGTCCATTGGAATTGTGGTTAAAAAAAAATAAAAAAAAAAAAAATTCAATGACTTAAGCCAGCTTTTCCACTTTGCTTCAAGGGTGAACACGATACCATAAAAAAGGGGGGGGGGGGAGGGGGGTAACAAACGTATGCATGGGAGGGTGAAATAAAAACGGTTCAGGTATTCTTTACTATACTGCTAAATTAGCTGGACAAACAGAACGCAAGTAGTAACACACTACTCAGAAACAAACTCTTAGTCCAGATCCAAAAAAAGGCATAAAAATAAAAAGGGGTTTTCTAATACTAACAAAAACAACTCAATTACTGAATCCTTGAGAAAAAGAGTTATTGCTTGCTGCACAGGTGGAAAAAGAAACAGATACAACAACAAAGGAAGGGAAGGAGAGAAGTTGGGGGAAATGTTTTTGAGTGGGTCGGGTCTGGACTTGTGTGTTCTGTTTGACTGGGTTGACCCGGGTGTTACGTCAAAAAAGCAGGGCATCGGCATGGATTAAGCCCTAGAAAAAGGGGAAAAGGGCATCGCTGGGGCAACGATGGAATGTGTTGGGATGCTATTGGTCAGAAGGGACATCTCTGTCAGCCTCTGCCTTGGTTGGCTGCCCAGGTGAGGGGGTGTGTGGTGGGTGTGAGACCGGGGCGAGGGGATGGGCTAGGGGCAGCGTGCCTGCCACCATGGCCTCTACTCCTGCGCCCGCACCAGGAAGAGCTCCCGGGGTTACACCAATCAGACCCGCCGGAAACCTGGAAACGACAGATGAACAAACGTAAAACAATTGGGTATGAGAAAATAGAAACATGAGTAAGGAGCGAGTTGTCTGGTGCAGTGCTCACCTGTATCCTGCTCCGTTGAGTTCAGAGTGAACAGAGGCAGACTCCATAGACGGCCACTGGGAAGCTGGCATCAGATACTCCTTATTCACACAGTTCTTTAGACTGTCAGGAATACGACCTGCAAAAAGACATAAAAACATAAGCCTTACAACCAAGAATCCATCACAAGAGAAGATGGTGTGTGAGTGAGAGAAGCGTTATAACCTGTGATGGCTCTGCGTACTTCCCGCGCTGCCTCCTCCCTCGCCTCAATGGAGGCCTGCTCACTGTACCAGGATGTGTGGGGCGTGCAGATCAGATTAGGTGCATCCTTTAGAGGCCCCTGTGAGAAACTGGGAAATCACATGCAAAAGTGATTTGTATGATCACATGCTGTCTTCTGACACACTTTACACACCGATCTGCAATGTATTCAGTGTCCTTTAAAACGTTCAGTGGTGAGAATTAATGCTGCATTCAAATAGAAATCCATGGTTTATTCTCGTTTGTAGCCAAAATGCACGGATGCTGAAACAAGTCTCAAATCACCACAAATTTAATGCAGCATAGACAGGGTTTTGTTTGGTTGCAGTGGCAGATAAAACAACCAACGTAGTTATATTTATTGAGTTCAATTGTTATTAGGAAGAATGGGTTTAAATCAAAAATAAAGACAAAGAAATGATAAATTACTTAAGACCTAATGGGGCTTTTTAAACCCGGTCACTTCATGCGTTTTCTGTGATCAGATAGCTATCCAATCGTAAAAATACCAGGTCTAAATGCCCTCCGAAACGTTTTCGAGACGGATATAAATCCGATCGTTCAAGCCACTTCAGGAGGTGGTCTGGGACGCATTTCAGATGAAACTGGACAGGTGTAAACGAATGTGGTTGTTCAAGCCACATACGTCAGCGCTAAACTCCTCCCAAACGGAAGCGCGTCACTCACAGGTGATCTTTCACCCAGGAGTCTCGTTGGGTCTTAAAACGCACTGCTGCCACCAGCGAAAATGCAGCAAACAGTAAATGCTGTTTCTTGTAGCATAACCGTCGTAAAAAGTTCTCACATCATCTTTCTGATTGCATTCTGAAAACCGCATACACCAAAGCGTGTCCCATTTCAATTACCCCGGAAATGAGGTCAAATATATTTGCATTTTGGGTGGGAGTAGAAAGATTGGATTGATATCCGATTCGCCAAGACGCATGTCCACAACGCATTATGTGGCCTAATGTAAATGGAACAGTTTTAACAAATCAGATAACTATCGGATCAGAGAAAACCCATGAAGTGACCAGGTGTAAAAAGACCCAATGTGTTCTGGAATATATTACACATTTAAACAAGGAGTCTAATATTTGAAAAGCTCACGTTCTCTGATTTTACAATTGAAGGCTGCAAAAAAAAGGTTTGAGAAACCCTGTTTTTAGATGTTCACTTATTACAAGTTGACAAAATAATCAACAGTAACATTGTTTAATGAATCTGAAACTCGCCAATCATAACTGGACGGTGGGCATCAATAAGACAGATTAAAAAAAAAAGAGAAAATTTCACCCATACTCAAGACCTTCCAAACTTACCTAAATGGCTCCGCCTCGTGGACGTCGAGTGCTGCGCCACGTATTCTGCCTTCTTTCAGTGCCTGAGCCAGAGCTTTCTCATCCACCAATCCCCCTCGTGCAGTGTTCACCAGGAATGCACCCTGACGCATCTAATAAAAAGATTACAAGATGGTATCAGAGGGCACTTTTATAAAATGTCTACTTCTTTGATGAGCGCACACACCACCCGTCAATGGAATGGTAAAGCACAGGATTACAAGTTTCTTGTGATATGGTAAACTATTTTTTCAGCAAAGCACATGGGTTACAGGCTTGATAATAATCTTAATGTGTGTGTGTGTGTGTGTGTGTGTGTGTGTGTGTGTGTGTGTGTGTGTGTTTGTGCAAGTTACAAGCTTTATGGTTAGCTAGGCTGTAAGTCAATGCACGTGTGTGTTACCTGTTTGATAGTGAAGTCGTTGATGAGGTGGTGGTTGTGTTCATTCAGGCTGCAGTGCAGGGACACACAGTCTGAATGAATGAGCAGATCCTGCAGCGTGGCCATGCGCTGGAGCCCCAGGGATTTTTCTACTCCTTCAGGCAGGTAAGGGTCGTAGAAAATCACCCCAAAACCAAACGCCTTTGCCCTCAAAGCCACTGCTTGGCCAACACGTCCTAAAACAAAAGGCAAGAGTCAGAGATTAAGAAGATATGCAGAATTCTAATAGGTTGACATTTAAAAACTTTACATTGTTTGAATTTGAGAACATAATTAGCAAATTACAGTAAAAGGTGATTACATCCTATTTGTCTTATGGTTATCCTCTAGAGTTATTATATGAGATTACTCTGCTTTACAATTGTATTACAATACAAAGCTTACAAACAAACACAAACCATTTCAACCCCAGAATATTAGAATCGTGTGGACATTGACGATAAGTGATTTAAAGGCTCACCAAGGCCAATGATGCCTAGCGTCTCCCCTCGGATGCGAGCAGCTCCTCCGGCCACCTCTCTGATTTGCTCAACGCTGGAGGCCCTAGTGCCCTCACGCAAGGCCTGATGCATCCAGGTGACCCGGCGGTAAAGGTTCAGGATCAAGCACATGGAAGTGTCCGCTGTCTCCTCCACAGATGCAGCTGGCACGTTACACACTGCGATACCTGAGAGTAGAAGACAAATGGAGTATAACCATATATAGATATTTATTTTAATTAGCATATCTCCAACACTGATCGTCCAGTACATACAACGTTATAATGATGGACAGAGGGTAAAGCAGCCAATCAAATCAAAATCAGGAGATACTCAAGGCTCGTCAGTTAGCAGAAAGGTAATGTGCTAAACTCACCGAGCTCTGCTGCAGCTTTAATGTCCACGTTGTCGTATCCGCTGCCAATTCTCACAATAACACGAAGCCCTTTAAACTTGTCGAGGTCGTCTCGTGACAGTGAGATGGTGTGATACAGTAATGCAGCCACAGCCTCGTTAAGAACCTGGATGGACATCAGAGATGTTTTGAAACTGTCTGCAACCCCAAGAAGTGTTATTGGCAGTGTATTATATATGTACCTTTTCATGGATCTCCTGAGTAGACTGAGCATCACAAAAGGCCACAGTGGCCACGTCCTTCAGGATGGGCATCTCCACCGTGCAGTCCCGGCCATCCAGGAGCGCCACCAGAGGACGAGGGTGCATGGGCCCGTTTAAGATGGGTGGGCGAATGCCTGCAGGACAGAGATGGGGCACATTTCATTGGCACTCCAGCTGAGTGAAGAACAATTTGCACATCTTGGTAGGATTTGTAGTGCTAGGTCACCCATTGACTTATTCATTATCCTAAAGATTAAAATATTCACAGCATGCCTAATACACCTTTGCTTGGAAAATGATGTGTCTAATAAAACAACAAATATATAAAACATAATAGAATAAAACATAAAATATAAAATAAAACAAACAGGCCAAGTTTAATGAGAACATTCAAACTGAAAGCAGACCCCATGATTTATTTATCAGACAGTTTAATGCACTTGGAAAGGAAGATATCATATCAGATACTGGAACATCCCTGTGGGACCATTGCCCCTTTGCATTATTGTTGCTTTTGGCACTTGCAAATGTAGCATTTCATTAAGCTATTTATTTAAAAAAAAAAAAAAAAAAAAGCCCCTCAAAAAAACCTACTTAACTGATCCAATTGTAATTTGCATTTAAAAAGGTTTCTATTTCATCCCACAACGCATGTTCCCCTAATTTAGCATTTTCTTGCTCTTAATTTTCCCACATGGCAACCTGGAAGCTAACCCAGTCTTTCAGTTGGCTCAAATCTCCTCCAATTTCAGCAGAATTTATGCTAAATATCACGCCTACAATCGCACTGTCAAGCTCATGTAACTCCAAGGGCATGGAAGAAGTGCAGCTGCATGTAGACAGACAAAAGCATATCCTGTTTCAGCCCACACATGGGCGTAACGAGAATCACATCATCGCTGGCCCCTGTCCATTTCCAGACCCCCACAGCAGGATAAACAGATGAAGGGGTCGAGGAAGAAGTAGACAGAAGAAGCAGGAGGAATGGGGGGCATTTGGGCTGAGAGTGGGGGCAGGGAGCCTTGATATGACTCATGATGACCTAAATCCAGCAGGGTATATGCAGGCCAAATGCTCTTTACAGCCCACCTCTGTAAACTATGCATTCATGTGTGCCTCAAGCTCATTTACCCGTTTTGCAGTTCCAACATACAATGGGCTGTGTACACTCTCATACACCTTTAATACATGTGCTACGCAGTGAGAACAAACACCTGCACAGAGAAAGCTGATCCTAGATTTGCTTGTGGCCAGTTCTAAATGCTCACATTTGTATATTTGCATCCTGGGACTGGATTTTCTAAGAAATAATTAATGTTTTAGACAAAAAAAAGGGTACCTGAAAGTAGATAATCACAAAATAAACATGTTCATAAAAAGATTTTCTTAAGTAACAAAAATAGCAGCATTTCAGTTGCAACAAACGGCTTTCACACCATTAAGAGACTCATCCTCTATAATGATAAAAACTAACGGCAGCATAAATTATGCATTTATACCAACAAATAGCATTCACAATTATCTTTTAGGGTCACAAAATGTTCTCTGAATGCAAACATAAGCTTTCACAGCAGTAAAACTGAACAGCAGTGCCCTTTTGCCCCACTGACAGGTGGCCACTCGGCTGCCTGCTGGAGACCTCTGGAGAGCAGAAGCTGTTAACCCAAGAACACTCATCTCCATTTCACTCTCGCTAAAACCTGAAGCGGCTGACTGACGAGTGTAAAACTAGGAGGCTTACAACACAAATATTTGTTCAATTCTTATCAATTCATGTCAGGTCTTTCTTTCTCTCATACACACACAGATGATGAAACATGGCTGCCAAGATATGAGAGAACAACCAAGGCCCAGTTTAAACAAAGTGCAAGGGGGAAAAATTCTGGGAGGGAAAACTCTGAAAATGTTAATCATAAAGCCCTTGCGCGAACAATGCGACCGCTTATTCCACCGAGGTCACGGAAGGAGCGTCGCGCGTTGCCGAGCACAGATGCTGTGAGCTGAGGTTGAGCCAGTGGGTATGAAAAAGTGCGAGCAGCACAGGAGGCATGGCCAAGCAAACAATGCCATTCATTCACAGCCCGGTCCTACTCCTCCTCCTCCTCTCCTCCACCCCCTCTCTCCCCAAACCTCCTTGTCTTCTGCCCCTCCACCTCACTTTCTTACTCCATTGCTCTAGCTTGTGCGCGCGTGCACACACACAAAAAGAGGGGGGTGGGGTGGAAGGATAATACATTAGCACCACACCCAACCTCCTGTCTGCCAGGCGCAAATACACGTACGCTTGCTCAACCACACAGATGCGTTTATTCATACCGTCAAAAAAGGAAAATTACCACTCGAGATACCGCACCCACAAAACACCCAACCCCTCAAGCCTTTGCTTCACATCCCACAACACACACACACAAAACATCCTAACCTTGCATCATGAAGTAAGCACGCCTGTCTTCTCTCTCTCTCTCTCTCTCTCTCTCTCTCCCCTCTACCGCTCTATCACTCTCTCTCCACCCTTCACAATCAGTGTCAGGCTGTTTTTGCCTGGCAGGCACCCAGCTGTCATCCACACCCAGCTCCTCCCCCACAGATTACAACCAATCACAAGGCACAAGCATTCAGCGCCAACCAACCAGCACTAACCTCATTAGCATTGGCGAGCCACTCTAGGAGCAGTCAGACAGTTATTGTTTTTTTTAAAGAGACAGCAGCTCTGTTCTCGTGCACAACCGCGCACGTCTACCCTCGAGGTTAAGAACACACGCTGGTGGATAAACATCAAGATCGATACGTTTTAACTTGAGCTCTTCTGTTCTTCGCTTCCCTGAATACAAACTCACATTCGATCGTATTAACACAATATTTTTTAGTTTTTGACTATTGTGCAATAATTACTCAGACGCAGATGAACAAAACTTCAGGATCAGCCATCAATCTCAGCTCGAGTGGCTCACTCGGACACGCAAGTTTTGCCTAAAAACTGTCACGAACAGTATGTCTGTGTGATACTGAACAGACTGAGGCTGCTTTACCGACGTTGTGGACATCGACGCTCCAGAGAAACGCAGGATAAACATGGCAGGCATCTTCGTGTATGAAAGCCACAATACAAACGCAGCCCTAAATGCAGTCCATGAAAATAAGTGCAAAAACTCAGACTTCCCATGCAAGCACTCAAAATAAGAAAATGCTTTTAGGTGAAAGGACAATTTTGTTTTTTTTGACAAATTGTGTAACAAGTTAGGGCAGTACACTTGCCAAGTTTGAGTTAACCTATGTCTTATTTTTAGTTCCAGCCCTAATACAGAATCTCTCAATCTTCCTAACATTTAGTTAGATTTGATTAACTAAATGAGAGCTGCTGAGCAGTGATCAATGTCAGATACCTCTAAAATTTAAAAAGATATAGTGAACTACAGGTAGGGAAGAGGACAGAGGGCAAGGCAGCTTGAATTTGATTTTAATTGGCTGACGTGTCGCGCGAGAAGCCCAGGTCAGGACATGAGGAGCAAAACTTTATAGGTTGGACATTTTAAATGTGTGGCTAATAACACAAGCTACAAAAAGGCAATCTTGTAACTTCTGCTCAGAGAATTCACAAAGACACGAAATTAAAAGAGCATAATATATTTACAAAGCAATTCGAGATGCTGCCTTGAATTAGCACAGGACCGAAAAATATAGGTGCGTTAACAGACTGTTCATAATCTTATTTCTCTTTACGACTGTGTGTGATATTACATTGCCATTACACAAACTGTCCATCATCAGCTGCTATTTCCCGAGCAGGACTACAGATCAAATGTCAAGCACAATGCAATTTTTTCAACACATTGTACACCGTGTCCCTGTCATGTCTTGAACCGCACAGATTCCTTGAACTGCACAGATTCTTATACACTGCATATAATTCAGTCTACAAGCAGAACATATGAATGCAGAAATTCGGCCTGCTGTTAAGGAATGCTGTGCTGAGTGCTCCAGAAATAGCTGAAGCACTACATTTAGGCCCTCATTGTTCCTGTGGTCTACAGCACTATAGCAGCGCAGAGCAAGAGCCCCTCTAAGAGCAGTCTGCTCCGCCTCTGCAGCCCACAGGAAGGAGCACAGATAAAGAAAAGGGCTCTGCATCTGCCCTAGTCTGCACAAACGCTCTATCTACACACACACACAGACAACTACATGCTCAAACAATAATCAGATCTAACACACGTTACGTATACACTTTGGATTGACCCGCTAGAGTTACGACCACTTAGTGAATAGATATTTCTGTGTGAGATTCAACAGTTTTACAGACCAGACACAGATACCGATATTGGTACCAGTTATCTATCTGAATCGTTCTTATTTTCACATACTCATTATAAATAATTAAAATCCCAAAAGATCTGGTACTAGGTGATACTAAGTGACTTATTTACATCATCAAACTGCAAAATGACAGTCAGCTGAACATATTTCATGACTGTGCTGCAAACTCTGTGCTGAGAAAATACTGAGGATGAACTACAGCATCTTCCTGTAAAGTAATCTGAAAAAACATCTCAGCACTAAGCATTCAGAGAAACTGACTTCAGCAAATTCTAGCCAGGAGAGGCAGAGGGGGTAGACAAATCTTACCCAATATGATGTTCTTGAAGATCAGCAACTAGCGTTTGATAAACACAAGGAATCATGTCACAGCAAAAAAAACATGCAATTTAAACCCGATAAACTCGCTCTTCACTGTAACTCTACTCGATCCAAAGTAACAAATAGAGCTAGCTAATCAACTCGCTAATGTTACAGAACATGAGCCTAGAAGCCTTGGTGCATGAATGAACACACACACAGACATACACACACAGGCGTATGATAAAACAATTCATCACATCCCTGACTGATCAATACCAAGTACTAGGACTGGAATACCTGCTGATATGGTATTAATATTGTGATCAATTATGCCACGATAAACTTTGAGATTTAATTGGCCACATGATATAAGTAGGAAGTAAATTTAAAAAGTATATTAATTATTGTTATGCTTTATATTGCTATGAAATCTACATATTGTGATACATATAAGGCCATATAAGGGAGTTCTATAACCCAAAATATAAGTGTTTGGTCATTACCCAGTCCTACTACCAAAAAATAAATAAATCCCTAAAAAATAACCAATTTACCAGATATGCTGTGATTACTAAGATTTGTCAGTACATATGATATTCGTAAGCGTCTCTACTCTCAGTAATACAGACCGCCACCCCCGTGAAAATGACGTCTAAATTGACATCAATTTTATTTATTCACATAATATTAAAATTAATGCTGTTTTCGGTCACTTTCTATTTAGCATCCAGAGCATTGTGAGACTTTGTGAATTAAACCACTATATTTACTCATAAAACCTGTAATTATGAGTCTGTGAAACTACACAAAGACAGTCAGGGATATCCCAACACACTTTTATATAAACATTTTCAATCGGATTTTAATACAAAATTTTTTTTAATATAAATAATGAAAACGGGGGAATAAGGTGTGAAGTGTACTGTCCAACACTGTTCAGTGTGTTACAAATACACATTAATAAATACACTACAGCAGTTTTTCTTCACGCACGGAAAAGAATCTGCCTTAAGAGCACATGGTCAGGTTGAGTACAAAACCCCAGGGCAGTCGAGCAAATGCACTTTCTTCTGGTAAACACCACAACTAAAACAGAAGGATTCACCCTTCTAATTCTGATTATTAAGCTTACATAATTCATCCTTTTATGATCACAATATTTTGATTCCCTAGGTAATTCGACATGATGATGACGACAACATAACGTTGATATTGAGAAAAATCACAATTGTGATTAGGTTACAATACACTTTAATAATTACAAACAGACTGGAAATGAGGAGTTAATTTTTTCCTCCTCTAATGTGTGATAAATATCAGGACACTATAATTTTGCTGTCTGTTTCTAAGCATGTGTGTCTCTGTATACACGCACGCATGATGCACCGATCACTAATTATGATATAACTATCACCTCTATTGAGAATATGTACACTACATGCTTCCAACGTTGTCTCAGTTTGAAGGGGGAACAAAAAAAAAAAAAAAAACAACAAACGTGTGTGTTATGGTCGAGGTGCACATACTTTTGGCAATACAATGCATGATATATCCATAAGCTGCTTGTTCGTATGTTTTTAGTTTGACTGAACAAACATTGAGTGCTTTGATCATTTTCTGGTCAATGAGGCAGCAATCCAAGGCAACTCAAAATAACTGCCCCAGAATTCCTGGAAAAATGTGATTACTGAGTAAAACAATTCTGTCAAATTCTGTCTGTCTCTTACAAATCGTCATGTAAACTTAAACGTAATCAAGCACGTTTGTTGAACAATTTAAACTCACCTTCGCAGATGCGATCCAGTCTCTGTCGCTTGACTTTGTGTTTGTCCATCAGAGCCATCGACTGGTGGTACTTTACAAGGACCAGCTACAGCCACAACAAAAGTAACAAGAAGGGAAAAAAAATATGCAGAACCGGGTCCGGGTCCGTCCACAACAGGAGAAAAATCGCTCCAAAATATAACCACCTGCAATCACATCCAGGAGGAAAAAGAAATGAACACAAATGTACTTGTGTGAATTTTCCTTTAACTTCTGCTTATCAACCTAAAATTTTGATTAACAACATTAACTCAAAAATGAGTAATAATAATATTCGATCCTAAAAACACAACGCAAAGTGAGAAATCCTATTTACCTGATGCACAAGTCAATCAAACTTGAAAAAGCACCTATGGAAAAGAAAAGCAACTTGTTAGCACCATGGACTTTGACAATACAAGATGGTGCATGCAGTTACAGATAAATGATCAACGACAGGACGCGGGGACAAGGGCCTTGCAGCGAGCAGAGTCAATTATTTTGAGGCAAACAAATTCCTGTACTTTTAAACACGTGATCACAATGGGAGAGTTTTCGAGTTACTGAGGATCCTCAAGAAACATTTTTGCCACGTTTAATGTAAAGGGGTCTGGACTTATCGGTGTCTGGACTTGAAATTATTCCACTAGCATTTTCTAACAAAATTTTCCCAAGCAAGAAAGTCTTCATGATGGTTTATTATGACTAACTAAACTCTTGAGAACAGGAACTGGACTAACTGCCAAAGTGCTGTGGTATAAGTGTAATAAAACACTCCAGATTGTGCCCCATCACAGACACCACAGCACGGATCATCATCATATAACTGCTCGGTCTGTCGTATGATAAACTTATTTAACAACTAAACACTATTCATCAGGTGAAAATAACCCTTTAAACGAGGTGTAACTATAGAAACGATAAGGTTTTAGTTCGAGCGCACGGATATAAAACCTGTGATTTGCATTGAGCTACATTCAGAGCTGCAATTATAGAAAATTAATCAACCTTCAGAACCAAAAAGATTGCAGAACTCGACCGGTGTGCTGTGTGTAACGTTTAGCAACGTGTAAACACCGATTACATGTCTGTGTAAGTGAACAACACGAACTTTAGAGCTACAGTCTGCTCAGCTAAAGCTAAGTCAGCTCAATAAGCTGGTTCGCTAGCTGTGTTCAAGCTGCTAACGTTCCCACCGCCGTCCGTTGGGTTCTTTTATTAAACCCCCAGCAACACTTTAAAGCCCATGTTTGAAACGTATGCCATTTCTACACACTGTATTTTACACCATGTGATGCCTGGCAGGGTTTTGTTGTGACACTTTGAAGCATTAAAGGCGAAACAGAGTCGGAACAAAATATCCACACATTTCCAAGCTGGCTAACGCCAAACTTCTTAGCAACTTGCTGGTTAGCTAGCAGAGCTAAACACAGCTAAAGCGGCTAGCAACTATTCAAACGCGCACAAACTTTACAAAATGGAGCCTGAAATAACGAGATACACAGCAGAAATATTAAGTTTTATACTTTTAGTATTCGTAATTAAATACTAAAAGACTTCCTGGAGTGCTTGGTGCTTTGCTAAACAGTTTTTAAAGCGCTGTTGAAAGCTTGCTAATGCTAATGCTAATGTGTGGATACAAACAGCTCTCTCTCTCTCTCTCTCTCTCTCTCTCTCATCATATCCGTTTCTCCAACAAGCACCGAAATGAGTTTTTTTTTTTAAACACTCAATTAAACACTTAATCGTTAACAGTCGTTACGAAAGCAGAGAGGAAGAAATGAAAGTCACAGCAAATATCTCACCGTCTCTAAAGTGGGTTAAGCTACGGGTTCAGTATGGCCAAAGTGGGCGAAACACAACTCTTCCCCCGCTATCTACCGCTCTCCGCCATCAAACCCTGTAATAAAAGGAAGTCTACAGAGTTCAGGCCCTGGATCAATCCTAAACCACTCCCTGGTCACTATCCCTACGCCCTACGTAGTGCGCGTGACTCCCAAGACACTGTGCCCTACGTAGTGCACTCCGTATAAGATAGGACGCCATTTTGTGACGCCTGGGAACAACGTGCCTTACAAAAAAAAGGCAGAACCAGCAGATAAAACACTGTAAAGACAGAACAGCACAGCGCCGTCTAGAGGTGGACTCGGTAAAGACACCGTAACTTAAATAAGTATGATTATTTATTTAATTCTACTTGAGGAATTCTCAAAAAGAGGCTTTATAGGAACATGGTTGTTGATTTACATTCAGCCTTATACCTTATAGCTCTGTCTTTGTTTTATGTAGCACCACGATCTTGGAGAAACGTTGTCTCATTTCACTGTGTACTGCAACAGCTATATATGGTTGAAATGACAATAAAAGCTTCTTGACTTGACTTGACTTGACTTGACTTGACTAGGGATCTCTAACAAACAAGCCAGAGGAATCAAATAACAAGAAAGAAACGTCGAGAAGAACCAGATTCAAAAGGGAAACCATGTACCAGGTGGAACAGTGCGATTAGAGCATGTTGTGAATAAGAGTCTTTGGATGAACACAAGATTACAGCAGCAGCTCTAAGATATAAATCTATAATATCCACATGTAAATCTATTTACAAAAGTCATGGTGAGACTCGGGCATAATTCAACAAAAGTGCCTGAACGTGTGAGCATCGTCCAGGGATAGATACCAGATTCAACTGCAAGCCTGATCAAGATAAAGTGTACATTCTGCAGACCACCCACTAGACAGTCATATTACATGTCTACAGTATTATGTATGAACATTTCATACGCATTTAGGTTTTTTTTTTGCTTAAACATAACCTTGCTGATGTCTTTAATTATAATTACGGCGATTTAAAAAAATGTGCTGTCAGGCTAAGAACCTGTTTGGAGTTTGCATGATGAAGTCAAACATGTAGAATAGAATTCTCTGGTTTGTTGAGACCGAAATTAAATTTCAATCTTGGCACACGGTGGTAGGTGTTGGCCGAGACACGACTGCTCATTAATCTGAGAACACCACCCTCAAAGTGAAGCATGATAGTGGTTGCACCAGAATGCTTGTAGAACCAGCAAATGTATTCCTTTTTATTTACTTAACTGTTGTTTCACACACGTGATCTTTCATTTGTTAGACCTGTTGTGTAAATCATCACAAAATTCAGAATGTCATGGTAGAAAATGTGGAAAGGTATTTGATTATATTCATATATATTTGTATTTGATTATATTCATATACATTTGATTATATTATATATGATTAATAGTTTTAGAATAAGGATGAGAAACAAACACAGACATGAACAAAAAAATCCTTTAAGATTGTTAATGTGTTTCAGATACATTTAATAATTATTCTTCCATGATTTTAGCCAACATATTTAACTAATTTTATGCAATTTTTTAGCACTTTATGTATCGCCATAGTTATCAACATTTCATATTCACATAATAATAATAAAGATAAAGTTTGAACATTTTCACTCAGAATGATGACACAGAGATTGAGAGGATATCATTAACACTGTCTTGCCATGCCATGTGGATTGATGTAAATCATTTGACTGCTTTTTTTCATAACCTGGTACTCCTCCATCTCTCTCGCTCTCTCTGATCTCTTGATTAAGCCCTCTGTCCCATTTCAAAAAAAAAAAAAAAAAAAAAAAAAAACAGCATGAATCTTTAATAATAATTTAACACTGCAGAAAAAAGCACAAATAATAAATAAAGCTTTTTTGAAGCTGATAGTGTGGTCACTTTTCTGTGAGTGACAGCTGTATTATCCTTTCCAGCTCCTCCTCTTCTTCTCTTCTTTTCCTGTTGCAGAACAAATCACTGGTCAGTATAAACACTCGAGCTGTTTGACCTGTCATTTCTACAGTCACTCCTTCCTCACCTGTCCTGCTCCTCCTGCTCTCTGCATGAAAGCTCCATTGCCAGACGCAGCTGCTCATCAAAGCTGGTTGCAACTGCAAATGCCCCGGTTACCCGTGGATCAGCCAATGAGTTGTAGGAAGGTGGGGAGTTGAGGGCAGGGTCAGGTGAGGAACCTGGTGGAGACTGAGCAGGAGCTTCCCCACTTTCTCCACCAGCCAATGAAAGAGACAGGGACTCCTGGATTGCACTGTCCGAGAAACACAGGTATTGTTACACCTACAGACAGTAGAATAAGTCACTGGAGAATGAGAATATAGCCAAATTCAATCTAGAGATGCTCTTGATGCAATACACACACACACCGCTCGAGCTGGGAGTCCTCCTCATAAAGCGGAGGCTGAGAAGACATTGGACGGGTGTTAGTCAAAGCCTCCCATATTGTTACCTTAGGAAAAAAAAAAAACACATGTTCATCTTCCAAAAGGACAAAGACTCTAAGCTACTGCCAAGGCTACACCAGAGCAATAGAACAGCCCAGTCAAAGCCCTCAAACAGCCTCCATCTAATCTGATGGAGATGGACATAACACCATCCACACACAGAAGCAAGGTGGTGGGAGCATCATGTTGGAGTGATGCTTTTCAAAAGCAGGGGCTAAGAATTTGACCAGGTTTGAGGGCGAACAGATGATCAGATGATACGGATGGATTTTTCTGTTTGCTTTTTCATCATTTCAGATTCAGTTTGAAGCTGAAATCAAATCAAATAAGAAGTGCATCAAGAATTTTTGAGTAATAGCAAGAAGAGCAGATTTTTGTTAGCACGTAATGTATTGTTAACATAGTTAACATGGTTAAGAAGGACGACGTGGCAGCTGAAAAAGAATCAATAGTCGACATCATATTTTCAGGAACACTTTAAAGTATGTGGTTATATATAAAAAAAAAATATATATGGTTTAATATGAGTGTGTCTGAGAAAAAAAATCTGATGTGTGTATTGAAGCAAACAGAAAAAAAGGGTTCTTCAGGGGTTCAGAAGAAAAGCCTTTGCTGCCCACATTATTCTTTCTATACTCACTTTTATTATAACATCGGTATACATTTGAAGAAAAGGCTTTCAGATGTATTGCCCTCAGGCTTGTGTACTACAGCTGAGTTGTGGAGTGTAACTCACACCATGAATCTATATACCTTTGTTTACATGATACTGATAAATCAGCCTAAAGGGTTAAAGGACAATGAGACAGAGACTAGTGGTTACCTGATCACTTTCTGTCCCTGCGTCCAGCAAACTCTGCTGAATAGCAAACTGCAGCAGGTTATCATCCTCATCTCTCAGCGGCTCGTTGCGTCCCGGGCCGAGCATTGTGTAATCTGCCGGAGGCTCGAACACAGATGGATCCACCTCGCAGTGCAATGGGTGAGGGCTCTGACCTGAATACACGGTCATACCAGAGAAAAACAAATCGTAGTCTCAAAAATATACACTATAATAAAAGCTGCTTCTTCTTCTTCTTCTTCTTCATCCAACTAGACAAGCTAAATCAAAATATACAGTGAACAACATTCAATAACTACTGTAAATATTTACTTAAATCACGATAACAGTTAAAGTGGGGACTGATAGCGCTTCTCCACTGAACAGCATGTCAACAGATCCAAATCCAGACTGTATACTGGCCAAATGCAAGGTCATCTCATTTTTATGGAACTAGTAAGCATGGGAATCAGTGAGTTCGATTTAATGCAATGTAATAAAATGCACTGCAAACATTTCATTCGTTTATTTAAATTTAAAATACTTTAGTCTTTAGTAAACATACTGTTGAACAATTAACAACCGCACCCAAGCGTGCCAATACTTTTGCAGTGCAAACCATACCCAAAAAAAAAAAAAAAAAAAAAAGCCCATGGGGCATCTGAATCCTAACAGTCTTTCTACACTATGTGTGAGTGCACTAGGGCAGGGCATCCAGTTTGACTTCACATCCGATACAGAGTGCAAAAAAAGAATGAACAGGAAAGCATTCGTAATTCGTCCTAACTAGAAAATGGTACATTTTACTTGGAACAAGGGGAAGAAAGATGAAGCGAAATACTAATACGAGTTGGTGCGCGAGGAGCAGCACATAAGTCACATACTAACTGAGACGCCAGGGGTATTAGTTAAATATGCATTTAATTTCACTTAGGGTTTGTTTAGGATTATTTAAGCCGATCAAATTTACTTAGGATACAAAGGAACCCAGAGGAAACATGATGCATGAAACATGGTGCATGAGGAGAACATTCACAGGAACTCAACACAGAATGTAACATGGGCTAATATATAAAATTGATGGCTTTGGAGCTGTGAGGCAGCAACAAAACCAGGAAGCCGTATAATATATCAGATCTATTAAAGTGCTGTTTAAAACTGATATTACTCAGCAAGAGAAATAGGGAGTTTTTAAAACGGTGGGAATCTGGCACAGAAATTACACTCGCTTGAGTCAGAGACATTAATCAGGACTTCTTGGTTACTATTTGATTAACCGATGGTCTGCATTATTTTTAGTTCATTCTTGGTTCACATTTGGCTAAGAAAAAAAAAATAATGCTACTAGGCTCAGGAATCAGGGCTGCTTGAGACACCATTAACTATAAACTGTTAATCAAGGGTTAATGTTTTACTCCAGCCTCCAAGGGGTTGAGTTTACTCTCCCAATGTAGTGCTTTTGACTTGGTGGCTATTGGTGAAATTGGTGAACGTTGATGTAGATATAGAGTGGTTCGGATGACGATCGTAAAGGGTTCGTACCTGCATCAGTGGCTCCTTGTAGCGAGTGCACAGTAACGGAGCTGACTGGCTCATCGCAGCCACACAGGTTACTGAAGGTCACCCGTGCATTCAGTACATGGAAGAGAGGGATCTCTGGGTGGCATAAAGAGTGAGACAAATTTAGCTGAATTTAGATTTTTAGCAAATTTAGTCTAGGAAGCTGGAATAACCTGGAATAACATTGTTTATTCATGTACCAATCACTGCATATGTAATTTATCATGACATCAAACATTAACTCAGCATTACTACTGAGCATTATTCATATCATTTGCATTTGCATTAAGATCGTCATATTTCTGAATCTAGTGTCGGTAGGATCACACCACAGCAGATGAAGGGGTTTTTGTGTTACTGTCTCTCACCTATCTTCACAGGGAAGCCAGGGGGCAGACGCAGGGCGATAAAGTCTCGCAGTTTAGCAAAGTGAGCATTGGAAATAGCCATGAGATCAATAATTGGTGTCACCTGCTCTGCCAGAGAAAGAGGGTGGGCTTCACTTAACCACAACGTGGCCTTAAACCTGAAAGAAAGAACATACAGAGGCTTAAAGATACACTGAGTGTTAGAGAATAGAGAAAACGGTGTGCTTGCTGGTTTTCAGTACAGTACCTCTGAACCTTGCTGGTGAGCTCGATGGGTCTGCCGATGTCCCTGCCGTTCAGATTAAACTCGGGGTCGAAGTATTCCTCGGCTGTGATGGCTGTCGGGTTATGAGGACTGGCACACTGAGATACCTGGCTCTGGAAAAACAAGCGATCAGCGCAGTTAATCCATAAAATCTATAAAATTGTAAATAAATTATATATGGGGGGGAAAGTGTAGATGTTTTTGAGAAGTGCAGCATAACATAATATGTTAAATAATAAAATGTATATTATAATATGCATATACTGAGCACCAATGTGAATAAGGGCCTCATGTCACCCATTATATAGACAAACAAAGAAAAACAGCAAAAATCAAGTAACATCCAGCAAAGACAGATAATTCCAAAACAACCTAATGACAAACGCTATAATGAATACTTGGGTGTCCTATTATTATATATCATTATATACTTTTGTGGATAACGTTATCTTTTCTAACGTAGTGTAACAAACCGTACTTTTCCACTCATGGTATTTTTGTCCTGTACAGACTGAGGGAAATATTCGGAGATTGAGTTACCACACTCTACACACTAAAAGCAATGATATGTTAGCTAATTGCAGAGGTCAAAACTGCAAAGCAACTAATACATTAATATTCCTAATGCTCATCTCTAATGCACTTTCAGCCATACTACAGAGCCTCAACGATTTCTGCAGTGCCATTTTTCCTTAAGATGAATGCACTCTACACCAGAGCTCCCAAACCACAGCAATGCGTCAGTGAAGAAAGTAGGATTTCCCCCAGAGGACGTAAAAAAAAAAACTGTTTAACAAATATATCTGTAAAGCTTTTATGAGAAACAAGCTTTCTAGGTGACCAACACACACTCTCCATATCTGTAAATACATGGTTTGTTTTTCATCAAAATGAACTGGATAAGGAGGAGTATGAAGCATGTACACAACATCATCTTCCTTACCCCGTTGTTCGACACATGCTGCTCTGCAATTCCAAGGAAAGACTGAAGAGGAGTTCGGGATCCTGGAGACCGAGAAGAGACATAGAAAGAAAGAAGGAAAATCCATAGCTTCAGCTATTTATATAGTGGAAAGAGGTGGTGAATATATTACTTCTTCTGTGTATGTGCATATATTATTCTGTATGTGTATATGGGGGTTTGTCTTTGTGTGTGTGTGTGTGCGTGCGCGAGTGTGTACCTTTGCATCTGGACTTGTCCTGATCAGAGAGGTGTTCTGTTCGAGAGCGTGTCACCAGCTCCACGTTACTGGCACTGTACACCTTCATTAAAACACACACACACACACACATTATTGGACAAAAGCAACTTGTTTTTGTTGTAATATGCAATAATATTTATTCAAGCATCATGCTTCATGTGTAAGGTTTTAACATTAACGTTAAACACTAGTTGTCATTTGAATAAAACAAATTATGTAAAATAAAATGCCTGCTATATTACTGAGACAAGTAGTCTTAAAGAAAACTCAATTTTAGATTATTTGGAAAAGCAATTCAAGCAAAACCATGATGTGTGTCTAATTAACAGCAGCGTATAAATCAGTCTCACCTTCGCCTCATATCCGCTGACCACCTCGGTTTTCTCTGAGCGCCAGCCCCAAATTCCAGACTTGTTCCTGAAAACATCACAAGTCTCACATCAGACTTTAGTTTAAAGAGAAATGCATTACTAAATAAAATTCTGAAAGACCATTCTGATCCAAAAGTGTTTATTTTTTTATAACAGTAGCTCGGACAATAGTGTAATTTATATCACTGGTTAATATGAATGAGCTCTTTATTATATGTTATTGAATTCTATAGAAAGCTGTGCTTTGTCGAGAGAGAGAAAAATTCTGTGGAAGGAATGACCGTTTATAATTGTTATAGTGTTTCGTGGATGTTTCGCAATGTTCAATGTAGAACAAAAAATATACCCCGCATTGTTCCTGAATAAATGAAAAAATAATCATTGGTAAATTTATGTGGTAGACTGGGTATAAAACGGGATTATTGGAACATCTGTACCTCTCGAAAGCGATGTTGCGTGTGTTAAGGTGTGTGGAGACGATCGGGGAGGTGAGCCTCTGCGCTGTGTTCTCTTGTGATGGCAGCATGGCAGCAAGGAGGGACGGGGCATCACGTGGAGACAGAGACAGCGGTTCTGTATACACAACCTGCTTCTCATGGTCCACCTCCATCACCGTAGCCCCACCGTCTAGATCTCACACACACAAACACACAGACACACACAGGTACCATGATATGTATTTTTTTACATTCGGTTTTTACTTAAATAAATAAATAAATAAATAAATAAATAAGTAAATAAATAGTGCTTTTTTTGTGTACTGTTTACACTTAGCAGTTAAGAGACTTGTGGAAATGTCAAACTGAGAAGAAACTTGCTACTTGCACATAACTTTGCATTTGGTACAACACAGTTCATCAAAATTGGAAATGGAACATTGAAATGAAAATAGGCCCTATTTAAATGTTTTTGGCATCAGAAATGTGTAACATGTAACACATTTCTGATGCCAAAAACATTTAAATACGGCCTATTTTGATTTCCATGTTCCATATACACAAAAAATTCTCTCTTGATTTACATTTCTATTAAATTTTGATGAACTGTGTTGTACCAAATGCAAAGTTATGCATAGTTTAAGCAACTATACTAATACCGGCCCTTCAGTTACATCCATTTGTGACCAACTTACCTCCACCCTTAAAAATGTAGCTGCGGCGGCCCTTAAGCCACGTCATGTGCTCAAATCCCAGTAATGTGGTGTCCACTCGCAGACATGAGCCGCTCTTCCACACACGGTACACGTCGCTCGGACACACTTTCGACACCAAAGGCACTGTGACAGAGAGCAGAAGAAAAAGAAAAAAGCTTTCATCAGAGGAGCTGTCCAGAGCTTGGGGTGCTGAAACGGTTAACGTCAACAACCCAAGGCCAAGCGAAATACAGAGGACCATTGTGTGTGCTGTGTATCTGTGTAATCATCACTGTTAAGGAGAGTCATGTGCTGGTACAGGACTTACCCCAGCTTGTAAACTCCCACTTCATCTCCACATAGAAATCCCGAGCCTGCGATATACAATATATAAAATTATGATGGCATCCAATAATAAGCCTCGATCTAAGATTGAGTGAATTTTACCTGTCTCAGTTTGCTGAGAAGCTCAGGAATACCAGCTAGTCTCTCTGTGGCTCGTCTGAAATCCCTGTACTGGAGGACCAGCTGCACCAGCTCAGGGTCTCCTGTACTTACTGCTTCCTGTAACACTACACACGACATGAAAGAAAACTTTGCAATTTCCGTTCCACAAATGGTATCTTTTGGCAGATGATGTGCTGTTATATGAAAACAATCAATCTTTACAGATAGTCCAAAACCAATAACGTTCACATTAATGGCAGAGCTGTCATCCTCGAAATAAGCTTTGCAACCCTAGATCTGCCCCTATTCTTAGCATGAGGTAAGACATTCTCCTTAATCAACCTTGTCCTTCATAAATCGTTCCACATCTTAGTGTCCACTCGCCACCTTGTTAGCCAGTCGAATGTGTCTCACCTGTCCACCCTCGTGTACTGCAGCGTGTAGGATCTGCGTTGTGCCTCAGCAGCACACGCATGGACTCCACATGGCCGAGGCACACTGCCAATTCAAGCGGTGTACGTCCACGTGGATCTACACACTCCATGTCCTGCTAAATATAACCACACGCATTTAGGTGAAAATATTGAGAAATATCCTGTCATCCAAGAGTGCCTGTAGGAATTTTGTCCAGTTGAATCCCTCCACCTTCTTTCCCCTTAATAACACCCTTGTACCAATTTTGGAGGATTGGTTGACAGAAATACACTATATGGCCAACAGTTTGTGGACACCTAACCATCACACCTATATGTGGGCCTTTCCCAATCTGTTGCCACAAATTTGTATGTAATGGACATGAAAAGAGAAATGAGTTCATCAATTTTTGGCAAAACCCAACCTGAAACACAATGCACATACTCACCTCTGCATTGATTTACCTGTTTTTTCTTCAGCTCTTTGTCGAGTTCCAGGTACCGATTGTTCCAGACCAGATAATGCAAAGGAAACACCTCCTGAGCCATTTTTAGTTCAATCCAATGAAACCGGTATCAAGTCCAATTTTTTCCTCCTATTCGCCTGTGCAGTGGAATGTGTCTGAAAAATGGTTTGCAGCATTAAAAGCTGTTGGCAACCTTACAAACAAATCCCTCTTCCTTCCTCAGGATCTGATTGAAACGCCAAACTCCATCAGTACCATTCATTCTACTGGAAATCCAGTCGATACTGCTTCCTGTCCTCCATGAATACTAAATAATACATATATTCAGTGTTATATTTAGGTTTATCAGGGATATTTAGAACTTACAACTTAGCTAGATATCCGGTTAGGTCAAATTGGAGATATAAATAAACATCAGTCGTGAAAACAAGCGTGTTTTTATACTAATTAGCTGTTTATAGGAACATTTGACAGTCAAAGAACCGTTAGCTAGCCGTTACCGTTAGCTAGCCGTTACCGTTAGCAGCTAGCTAGCAGTTAGCTACTTCTAAACGTGTTAAATTTCCACCGTATTACTGGTCAAATTGTGTGTAAAAAAAAATCTATATTTACTGTTTAGCTTTCGCAGGCTAGTTAGAACAAGCACGGACAGCCAGCTAGCTCGGCTAATGTTGTTGAAATACATTCGCGTTTGTATAAAAAAAATGTTTAATTCAAATTAAAAACTCAACCTATTGATTCGAGTCTCTCTGCTGTAAATTTGGGCAAAATGGTAAAAAGAAAATAAAGAATAAAAACAAAAACAAGCAAGTAGCGGCCTAGTTTCCGTCAGCATCCAGGTGAAGCAGGACAGATGTGTGCTTTCCCCTCGGAGCTCACAGGAGCATCCTGCCGTCCAGCCGAGACGCAGCACCGGGCGCAGCCTCCGGACCGCATCCCCGAGTCAAGACGCGCTGAATGAAGAGAACATGGAGCTTTACACACACTCTCTCTCTCTCTCTCTCACTCACACACACACTCCGAAAATAAACTACTTATTTAATTATTGATCACACGTCGCGTTCACTTCATGCGTGTTGTTTCGCATCAATGCTGCACCTCTTACTGTTCATTCATACTGCAGTGTAAAATGGCAGGATAAATGTCTCTAATATTTACACTCATATTCACATCAATCTCTAATAACCATTGTATATATATTTAAAGATGCAATTTATTCATCCTGTACTAATTTACTGATCTACACACTGTACATTTTAATTCAGTTTTACTTTGTATACATCACACCCAGGTCACTTTTTGAACAGACTGCATCCTTTGCTGTAAGAATAATCTCCATTCTTCACTGAAGACTTTTCCCTGGTGTCCACAAACTTTTGGCCAGATCATGTAGCAGCTATAAACAGTCATTCCCTCACCGGTCACACAAACAAAAAGCATTATAGTGCTGTATAGTGCGGACATTGGAGACAGCTTCTGTATATAATATTGACACCCTCTTATGAGTACATGCTTTGACTTCAAAATTTATCCTTACATATATATATACACACACACACACACACACACACACAAAACTCAGATTTGAAAATTCAACAGCACTGTGGGGTAGGTTGTTAAAAATTAAAAACTGTTAGTTCTGTAAGAATCACAAAACCCACTCATGGGAGAGTAATAAAACAATACATGCACAAGATATTATCTTATTTCTTTATTTTTTTTTTTTTTTTGAAAAACAAACAAAAAGTGAAAAAAAAAAATCCAAAAATAATTACAACGCTACAGACTCTTCTTCTGGCATACTATAGGAGAGGAATACATTTACACAAGGGTGTGTATATATATTTTTATATTTATATATATCTGTACTCTGTAACTAGAGAGAACGGAATTAAGAACTGAAAAGTATTCCCCTTGAAAAATAAATTCAGAGGTTAAGCACAGGAGTGAAACCAAACGCGACACCCTTACGCTGCTACAAACAACAGAAGCGTTGGAGTAAAGAAGACAGAGAAGTTAGAAAGAGTGGAAAAGGAGGGGATGGGATCAGGAGAGGCATGCAAGTTACAGACCTGCCCTGGAATAGAAAAGAGGCTGTTGAGGAATAGCACCTGTTGAAAACTCTTAAATGGAAGAGCCCATGACAATTCTCAGGCCTGTAACACCATGATTGCCAACTTGAGTGTATGCAGACCAAAAGAAAATGAGTTAAGTACAAATTAGGGGCAGCCATCGCTGAGTCTTGTTTTCATAAAGCCCCTTCTAGATGCCTTGGGCTGAGCCATCATGACGTTCTGTACATGAATTGCAGTCAAAAAGAGCAATCATGCTGACCTTCCTACACATACACACACTGCAATATTCTCTCTCTCTCTCACACACACACACACAACTCTGCCACCACCCAGCCAACCCAAACAGTCTGTCTCTCTCAGAAAAAAAGTAGGCTCTAGGATATTCTCTGGATAAGTTTATCGTCCGATAGGCAGTAGAGAGCATTGACGGACAGCTCGGAGATGAATTTCTCGCAAGCTTGTCGGGAGATTCCTTTACAGCTGCGTAGGTCCAGCACAGAGAGACAGGACAAACGTTGCAGGTACACTAGACAGTGGTCTGTCAGACGGCTACAACCTGTGAGAGAGAGAGAGAGTGAGAGAGAGAGGGTTATGCTGAGTGTTCCACTGTAATCTTAGCCCATAGGCAGGAAATATGTATGGACTTGTCAGTAAAGTAGTAATTCCCATACACTCGTTTGTCAATGTATACTTGTACACATTACTGACAGCAGCCAACAAGAACACGCATTTCACCTCGCAGCTTAACAGCAGAGATTTAATTAATAGCCTAAAATCTAAGTACCATTACCACAGAAGAGGAATAATACAAAGTCTTCCATTAATCAGTGACCGGTCATTCTGTTCAATGCTTTATGTGGATGGACAGAGATTTTTAATTATACAGTAGCTTAAAATTTATTTATTCATTCATCTTCATTAAACACTTGGTCACAGTTATGGTGGACCTGGTGTTGATCGCAGGAACACTAGGCGCAAAACAGGACTGCCATCAGTTTCAACATACACATTCACCCACTCTTTCACATTTGGGGCAATTTACTATAGCTGGTCCATCTACAAGCAAGTAAGATATAGTCACATTTTCCTAAGTAGAAAAAAAAGGATATTTCCAAATTAAATATCCATCTATCCAGCTGAGTATTATGTAAGTCAGCATTAAACAGCTTTTACAGAATAGTTCAACAAGCTGTTGTTAACTGGTCAAAAGAAGCATGGTTTATCCTTAGGTTTTCACTAGGAGCTAACATCAGGAACAAAAAACTATACATTAAGCTGCATTTCAGTTGCTAAATCATCTTAAACAGTGTCAAATATTACTCATGTAGATTGCATCACACCTAACTGCTGGCTCCCTTTACCTTAGTAATGCTAGTGTTCTATTCCCTACTTCCTACAAGGCACAAAGTGCAAAGCATTATTCAGGTACCTGCTAGGTTGAGGTGTGTGAGTGTGTTGCGTGTGGATGAGCCCACAGCAGTAAGGAGGTTGAGAGCGTTGTCGGTCAGAGGGCAGTGTGAGAGCTCCAGCCTTGTCAGCTGGGGCATGTGCCTGATGATCAGCCTCAGTGTGGCCTCGGTCACCTCCAGACCACATAGCCTCAAGCACTGCATGTTTCTCAGCTGTGAACGGTTATTACTTCCTGCACACACACAAATAACTTGTGTCTAAAACTTTACTGCAATAAATGAAAAGCACTTCTTAGGTTCATCTTGAAATTTAGTTTTCCCTGAAAGGACTGTGTTAGTGTGTTACCTGGTGGGCTGAGAAGCTCTCTGATCTGTGCATCTTTGACACCATCTGCCCAGCGCAGGTCTAATGAACGCAGTAAAGGACAACTGGGAGAGCTCAGAGCAGAGACGGATGTCCAGTTACACCCTGAAAGCACCAAATCTTTTAACCCTAAAAATGAGGAGGAGAGGGTAAGTAAAGGGGTGGCCCTGGCCTATGAAAGCAAACCTATAAAAGACGGTTTGTCTCATGTCAATGTGTGCACCTGGTAAACGGTTGATGAGCCAAGTAAGCTGTTTCTTGGATATCTTGGCCCAGGACAGGTCCAGTGTAACCGGCTGTCGCTTGATGATGCCGGAAAGGGCCTGTGGGCTGATGGACTGGCAGCGGCTCAAACTGATGTGTGTCCACAAGCGCTTATCACACCCCCTGTTACAACATAAAGTGTCGCTGTAATATACACAATACGCCCCTCACTTTTTTTGCCATTTCTAGCAAAATGTAGTTAAAGTGCAAATTAGAATTTCGTTCATTTTAAACCATTTTATGCAATTGTAATGATTGCTTTATATTATATTTTTTTGTACATTTATGCATCATGTACTCACCATTTGTACCAGCTCTTGCACACAGCCATGCAGACACACAGCTCAGTTCGAGTCAGGTAGCGGAAGACAGACACCCACACCAGCCTGCCCCAGCCTGGTTCACTTGTGCCATTCTGCTCAGGTGATGTGAAAGAGGTTGTGGCAGGAGGCTTCCCTCTTTCCGGTCGCACGTTCTTCCCATTTCTCTCTCGTGTTGTGTTGTGATGGGACTCTCTGGAGTTACACCTTAAACTCTGACTCACATTAGCGTGTTTGGAAGTGCTCCTGGTAAGGGTGGGGGTTTGGAGTTGTGACCTGGTTGCATGCGAGTTTGAGTGGGATTGAGTTTTATCAACACGGCGCGAATCACCTCGGAGTGGTGGGCGTAGCAAGGACTTGCCCTGGAAGTCGTTGTTGCTTTGGGTGTGGCTTGCGGATGATACATTCGCTTCTAGCTTGGGGACAATAGTGCTGGGGTCCCGTCTGCCTCGCGAAGGCTGCAAAGTTACGGTCACACATGACCTCTGATCTCTGGTCTCATCGCCAGGCACCGCGGAGTCAGAGCGAGTCTGCTCTCCATCCTCCTCTGCCTCGGTGTACCGCTCTTCGTTCTGTTGGGCTTCCCTGTTCTCCTCTTCCGTCGGCCTTCCTCCATATCTCCGTGGCCGGTTCTCTTTACCTCCCAGCCCGTTCTCTCTTCTTTCAGTCTTAACATTCTCTTCCTCCCTGTTATGGTCATCTCCATCCTCTTCTCTCTCCGTCCTTCCCCTCAGAGCCCCGCCACTTGCTTCACTTCTTAGCCGTACTGCTCTTCCCTGATAAGATGGCAAGACTCTCCTGCGGGACATGCCCCTTCCGAGTCCTGCCCTGATAATGCTCCCTCTCTCCAAACTCCGCTGGCGCAAAAGCTTTGGAGAAACGGAGACAGACGGCCGTGTCTGAGAGACAGAACGGCGGAAAAGGGAACAAAAGAACGAGACACAAGCAAGGAAAGCAAAGGAGCAGAAAGCGAAAGCGACAGAGAAGATGAGCACAATGAACGTGTTTTTCACAAGGACAATTTTGGTACGTGTTGCAAAACAATGTGCTTTGGACAACAAAATATACCAAGAATAACAGATCAATAAATACACCCCCATCACCCACAACTACTATAGCTAACTTTTCATATAGTCCCATCATGCTTTCCTTAAAATTAAGTTACACTCAAATGACAACAGTTAAATGTGGATCTCTGGCCATTAGCAGAACAGCCTCTCCATTTTGTTTCATCAAATATTTGTACAAAATGAGCTGGTGCGTGTTTGTTGACACACTTTTCTTAATGAAAACTTGGGCACAGGATAGCATTCTGCATCTACAGATACCAAAATGTCCTTGTCAGCATAGACCAGTCAGACTAAAGGAAAAAAGTTTCAGGATGCTGAAGCTGAGTATACACTTTGTCGAGCATTATAAGGACGTAAGACTTACAGACTGGAAGAGTTTGTTTCTCTCTAATTTGATCTGCATAGAAAAAGAAAGACAGTTTTTTTGAGTAAAGAATATAAAGAGCTGTGTATTGTGTGGGTTAGTGTGTAAGCCTGTGTACATGTTTATCTTTACCCTCTTCCGGTGCTGTCGCTCCAGTGCCCCGGCTCTTTTGCGACTCTGTTGGTGCTGCAGCAGGATTCTCTGAGAGGGTGGAGGTTGACGCCGGGAGCGAGTCAGAGGCAGGGAAGAGGGAGACGGGGAAGGCTGACCCCTGCGCCCCAAACGCAGAGCACCCACCCCAATGCCTTCTCTGTACGCCCGCTTAGCAGGAGGACCGGAGGTTGGCGAGCTAGTTGTAACAGTGCTTTTATATTCTTCTTCTGAGTTGCTGCTGGAAGACTAACACACAATACAAAAAAGGGTGTTAATGAAGTCAGGAGCTTTATGGAAAAAATAATTCTTCAACCAACTTGAGCAATGAAAATGATTAGATGTTACATTTAGACATCCCATCAAAGTGCAAGCTCAGTTAAAACTGCATTAATAAGTATGACAAAGTATGTTAAAAAAACATTTTTTGGTCAGTTCTGAGGGCAGTCCCAGTGCCGACAGATCTTTTTGCTGTATAGCTTTGTGCCTTGTCATTACCATGAGCTGTGTCATTTAGCCTATTGTAAAAAAAGAAACCTGTTCATTGCTTTTGAGCAGCAATGGTGTAGTGTAAAAGACCACCATCATCCTACCTCTGTATTCTTATCCTGGACACATTTGGGACACTCCCAGCAACTGGGAAGATCATTATTGATCACACCTTCCCCTGGGACCTTGAAAACACAAAAAATAACAATCAGCTTATTTATTATCATAATGAATCATCCAAATAATTCAAAGAGTGTCCATGCTTCTGTTTACCGTTATACATTCTGGGTGCGTAATCTGACCACATTCAGAGCACTCCATGAGTGTTTGAGTGGTTTGGGTGCCTTCGGAGTCTTCCTGGCTCCCTTCTTTGCATATGGCACAGACGGCAGTCAGAGGCAGCGCCGGCTATAGATAGCATTGGAGTTAGAGTTGTAATGTAATAAATGGTGAAGACAGACGCAGACATCAGAATAAGTACTCACAGCCAGGCACTGTCTGAGAATGCAGGACTTTTTGAGTCGACCCGGGCCGCCAAACTTCTTCATGTCCCTGCAGTAGGTGCAATCTCCACACTCGGAGCGTCTGCAGGCCTTGCAGCGCTTACAACGCACACGCCGTTTCCTCAGAGCAGAGATAGAAGATGCAGGCTTAGTTGGCCGTGGCACCGGAGCTATTGTGGGGGCCGATCCTGAAGCGCGTGGTCGATACATTGCAGATGGGGGGGGAGGGAGTGGCATATACCACGAGGGCTGCAAAAAAAAAAAAAAGTAAGAAAAAATGAATTTTGGTGCGTGAGCACACTAGATATATAGATACAACAGGTTTTAACAGTCACGTATTTGGGGCGAAACGTCACTAAGATTTTTACCATGTTGACAACATCTTTGTCAGCTTCATTTATTTTCGCCAAAATTAAAATAAGTCATAGATGACACTGTCCCCATCATCATTGCTGATGCCTTTACAGCAGTATTTTGTCACTTACTATATCAAATAAGTAACCAAATGGCAGATCTTTCACAAGAACATTGCTATGAACAGCACAGTCTCCATGCTGGTTTTATAAATAGTGTCACTGTAGTATAACAATGACGGTCACTTATATTGTATCCATGCGACCATTTCAATTCTGACTCACTCCGAGGAGTGAAGAGTAAAAATTGCACCTTACCCTTTTAGGCCATGTGACAATGGGTTTTCCAGTGTAAGACAATTTTGGATCATCGTTGGCATGTTCTTCTAGCAGAGTCTGCAGACACAATATTAAATTAGTTAGATTAAATTTAATGAAGTATAAACAAAGACTGTGCAGATGTCAAAGAAATAACTGGCATACAAAAACCTAAAAGCGGTTATTAATTAGGGAAGTAGTTTACGCACACGAATGTCGCAGAGAAGTGCTGGAGCATTTCTGATCCCTGCAGGTACACACTTCTTGTGGGTGGGCAACTCCTCCAGTTTCTGCAGCAGCTGGCGAAGTCCCTCCAACTCAAACGGGGTCAGGTGGACCTTCACTCCAGGTCGGGCTGGAGGAGAGAGGAGTTCTTCTTCCTCCTCCTCGTCACCTTCTTTAACCTCCACTTTTTCGTCACCATCCTCATTATTCGGTTTAGCAAAGTCATCTTTTTTCAGCCCTGCATACATAAGGATAAATACAGAATGCTCATAATACAGGTTGTGCCAATTAATACATAAATGTCAGTGTGGATGTGCGTGTCTGTACTAACCGATGCCCAGTGAGTGTCTTTGAAACTCTGGTGTTAGATAAGAAATGTTGGTCAGACAGTAATGGTAACGCTCCAACACATACCAACACATCTCGTAATAGAACGGGTAACGAAACTTAGCTGGGACCTGGAGATGAAAAAAAAAAAAATCTGTTATGAAAAATAAATAAATGAATATGGTAGCCTATTAATTGTGTATGTCTGACAACAGTTTTACCCAATTGTTCCTAATATTTGCACCAGCTGAAAAGTCAAAAAATCTGCTGAAACTATTTAATGTGTCTCAGTGCTCATCAGAATAAAAAAGTAATAATAAATATATATATAGGTTTGTAAAGGCAAGGAAAATGCTCTCGATGCAAGATATAATTTCTCAGGAATAAAACATTTAAATGCAGATCTTGAGTTTTACTGTGCATCAGGTGCAAAAACATGCAACAGTGCAATATAATCTACATTAGCAAAATTTTCCCAAACAGAACTTTTTTGCAAAACTGGATCTATATACTGTGGACTAATATCTGAACCAACCCGTGTGCGGTCCTCAACACTGTAGATGTTCAGCTGCATTGGGATGTTAAAACTGTGCAGGAAATTCCCTCCAAACACCAGAGTATCTTCAGGAGTGTATACTGCATGGATCCAACCTACACACACACACCAGTTTGGACGGTTTGCATTCACTCAAACTGATGATGTAACCCTCAACATTACATGAAACATTCCTGGTTTTCAACATAAGCAGGCTATTAAATCTGTGTCTCCACACACCTGAGGGGATCATAAAAGTGTAACCCTGTTTTAGTTCAATGCGCTGACAGGCTGTGGCTTTGTCCCCGAGGAAGATGTCACCCTGTTTTCCCGACAACACCCAGTTCTCATAGAGCTCCAGGTTCTGTGGTGTGGGTGGGATCAGCCAGAACACCTAAGGATTAACCAGGAGCACAAGACATGGTGAATAACAAACGATTGGGACTTTTACGAAATTCAGAGATAAGCCCTGTGCAAGAGAGATGAATAAAAGACACTGCTGCAGTGCAGATTCTCAGGTTTCTTTAGATTCTATTTCCAAATAAATTCCATCATTAACAATATCTTCAGAAAATATAACAAGTCAGTATTCACCAATCCACTATCAGTATCAAACATCGGTTAGAATAAAATTTCCCCAAACAGACCCAAATGGATTCTTGTCTTTGCAGATTTAGCATTATGTTGTTCAACTGCATCATTGAATCCGTATACAAACTGCAGGTTACACTTGGATAGAATGTAGTGTGCTTTGGGGCTATTCCATATACAAAAATTTAAAACACTGATAAACAACTTATGTTTATTTGTAACATCCAGCTTCAGAGACTGCGTAATGCTCTCTCAGTAACAGAAGAAAACAAGTGTGTAATGTTCTCACCTTGCGCCCCCTCAGGATGTGATACCAGACTGATGTGCCACCAAAGTCTACATGGAAGTCTGTAAAGCAGCCCTTCACACTCATCAGACAGTACCTAGAGAGATAAACATGCTTTCCCATCACAGCCAAAAAAACTATTCCAGTGTGTGGCCAACAAAAAGCAGATTTTGCATCCGAGCTTTCTTGTTAAATCACCACAGGCTGAATAAGCCATAAACACTACGAATCTGTCACTCACTTCTGTACTTTGGGATACTGCATGTCAGTGATCACGTTGGTGGAGTCTCTTTGTCTCTCCTTCAGGTGCCGTGGCCACATGTTATCCACCCAGTCAATCAGATCAACCTGAAAACCACAAAGAAATGGTTAGGGATTTCCTATGGAGCAAGTCTAGTTCATGTGAGTGCATGCATGAAAAAAATGCCCTACTGAGGCAGGTCTCTTGACGAGATGCTCCAGTTTCGTATGACTGAACTCAAGACTGATGACGTTGTACAGCTTCTCCCTTTCTGAGGCTGGAGTTTCATAATACCTCCTCCACTGACTCATGGACATCTCCATCCCCTTTTGAGTGCTTACATCCATCACGTCAATCATCCTTCGACTGCCTATCAGAGAGATGGAGGGAGCATGTTGGAGAGTACGCAAGTATAAGCATTATAGCCATAATGTTTGCAGGTTCTTCTGTGTTAACATGTAGATATAAATAAAAGAAATAAAATGAGAAAAGAAAATGCTTACCAACAAACAATTTCACGTCACTCACACTGAAGTCTGAATCGGGCATCCTGAGAATGCAAAGAAACTTGGTTTCAAAAAAGCTGTGTTTGTGTAAAAGCAACAGCAGAGAGAGACAGATTTATTTAAAAAAAAAAAAAAAAAAAACATACTGAATGCCAAGGCCGTCTGCTTTAGTAAAGATTATGGGGTCCCGGAGCCCCTCCCGCTGGATGTACTCAAAAGTAAAGTCTGCAGGAAAGAGGCCACAAACAAACACACGAGTTAAAAATGCACAGACTGGAACACAGACTGTAATATTCAGCACAATATGTTTAAACCAACCTTTTCCATCCATGATTTTGACCAAATCTGAATTAAAGTAGCTGCTTTCAAGCTTTTCATCCAAGTCAAAAGTCGTCTTCCCCTCGATCTCATCATCCGAGATGCCATCGTCCTGGTAGCGCCTACGTGTTCCTGTTCGCTAAACACACAGTGGAGAAGCTGAATGAACAGTAAGGCTTGAACTAATCTGAATTATCCAGGACTATCATGGCCTTAAATGCACTCATACTTGCACATTAGTGTCAGACGCTCTCATCCTAGATATTTTATTAATCATGAAATAACTTAATCCTCATGCTCTGCTCACTACTAGGCAACAATTCACTGACTAGCATGTAATTTTATACTAATAAAACCCTAAAAACTGATTTTCACCTTCACATTATTAAAAATTTTGTTTTGCCTCATCGAAACAAAAGGTATTTCTTGGTGGTACAGTTCTTGTATGAATCTGAAAACAATCAGCTTATGATGATTGTTTTCTAATACTTAGTTGTTTCTTCTTCTTAATTGAAATACCTATAACCCTGCCAATTTAGAAAATGAATGACTGAACACACAAACTTTGCGATATTTAATATGCTTTATAGTTATGTACTTTTTAAACTATTTTTCTATAGTTCACATTTTGATCTGAGAAACATACACGTTAAGCGACCTGCCCATCGCATCTGTATATCGTTCATCTATGAACTGTTGCCACAGTCCGAGGGAAAAAATTGTATAGGATGTTGTTGTATACAGCAGCGTTACGATTTCCCTTCACTGAAGGGCTTTTTACACCTGGTCACTTCATGCGTTTTCTGTGATCGGATAGCTATCCGATCGTAAAAAGACCAGGTCTAAATGCCCTCCGAAACATTTTCGAGATGGATATAAATCAAATAACTTCATGAGGTGGTCTGGGACGCATTTCAGATGAAACTGGACAGGTGTAAATGAATGTGGTTGTTCAAGCCACATACGTCAGCGCTATACTCCTCCCAAACGGAAGTACGTCACTTGCAAGTGATCTTTCACCCAGGTGTTTCGTTGGGTCTTAAAACGCACTGCTGCCGCCAGTGAAAATGCAGCAAACGGTAAATGCTGTTTTTTGTAGCATAACCATTCTTTTTGATTGCATTCTTTAAACCGCATACACCAAACCGTGTTCCATTTCAATTACCCCAGAAAGGAGGTAAAATATATTTGCATTTTGGGCGGGAGTAGAAAGATCGGATTGATATCCGATTCGCCAAGACGCATTTATGTGGCCTAATGTAAATGGAACAGTTTTAAAAAATCAGATAGCAATCAGAGAAAACACATGAAGTGACTAGGTGTAAAAAGGCCCTAAGAGAACAAGGAGTCACAAAGCTGTTCCGGGTATAACACATAACGAGCTCCATGAAGACATGGTTTGCCAAAAGAGGAGTGGAAGAACTCGAAGTGGCCTGCACACTCAAGAGTCCTGACCTTAACCCCACCGTACACCATTAGGATGGAACTGGAACGCTGTTTGCACCTCAGATCTCCATCCGTACCAAACCTCAATAATACTCTTGTAGCTGAAAGAGCACAAATCCCCACAGACACGCTTCAAAATCTCCCAGAAGAGAGTCAATCTGGGATGTGATGTGATGATCAGGTGTTCACAAACCCTTAGCCATACATAAAGGTTTTTATCTACTTTATTGAGAATTATACACTCTTCTATAACCCAGGGTCGCTTTCATATCGTATAGAGAGTAGAAAGTGAACTTACCAGGCGTTTGCTGTAGCGAGTTTCCTCCATTGCCTGAAAAAAAAGGAACACACAAGATTGAGTTTGGTATCGAGAACCTTATGCGTTACACATTGTGTGTGATTTAAAGCAAAACGAGCTACAAACACAATTAAAAACTAAAAAGTCAATCAACAAACTACAAACAAATCGATCACTAACCTATCGTGTGATATTTAAAAACAGACAGGTTTGCTTTAGTGGCCCTTTAAAACGATAATAATCCGCACACAAAGCGTTTACGGGATATAAAGACGAATGAACTGATGATGATGATGAGAGAATCAAAAGGACACTAAAGTTACTTGTGAAAATTAGAAACAAAGACTAATACAGGATTATCATCAGCTGTGTGGCTCTGACTGGGAAATCGGTGTCCATTTTACACCTTTTTATTATTAAACGCAATTTAAGCGAGACTAATCGAACCGGTTTTATTTCTAACTCCTTATTTTTACGTTACATTTTAAACTCATAAGAAACCGTTGATATCCGTGACAGGAAAAAAAAACCGTTAGCATCCGAAGCTAACGGTGAAGCCCAACTCTCCACCTGCCGCTTTAACACCCCCTGAGTTTGTCACGTAGCGTTTAATAAACATCAGAATGTATTATTATTATATTAATGCGAGTGTAATACAATAACGCAGGTAGGAAAGTAGACAGTTATATAAAAGCCCAAATACTAAACAATGCTAGCGGCTAATCTAAAACTAGCCAGTTAGCATTTTCATTAACACCCAGCTAGCGTTAGCAAAACACACAATGTTAGCAGCCTGGGAACAAAACAAGCTAGCAAAGCTACCTTTAACCATACCTAAGGTGAAGCTTACATGAATAATGCTGTATTTTCAGCTTAATGCGATGAAACACTGGGTATTTCCCTAACTATAGCTGAAATTCATCCTGTCTCAATCTTGCCCACTTAATACGTTTATTATTGTATAGGATAAAGTTAAGAGAGCCCGCTTCCATCCGCCATTTTCAGATTGTCACTACACACACACACACAGTGTGCACATCTTTTTACGCCCCGCCCTCTACATCAGCTAGACCAATCTAACGTCAGACATGTAGATTTACGTCGTGATGATTGGTCGATACTCACGTCATTGACGTGTATAGGTCTGGGATTAACCACGCCTCGGGTATTTTTAGGGGTCAAGCCCGAAGGGGCGTAGACACCTATTGTTATCGTTAGTTTTATTATTATTATTATTATTATTATTATTATTATTATTATTATTATTAATAATAATATTATTATTCCTCTTCCGCCATTGAAGTCAATGGCAGCCCATAGAACCGTACGTAGGAAAGTTATGAAATTTGGCACACATGTAGAGGCCAGTCTTAGAAGTTACTGTAGCAACTTTGGTGTGTCTAGCTCAAACCCTCTAGCGCCACCAACAGTCCAAATACCCAATTTTGTGCTGACTCGTAAGGCCTAGAGGCAAAATTCTTGCAACATCAGAATCAGAATCAGAAAGGTCTTATTGCCAAGTATGTTTTCACATACGAGGAACACACACACACTTACACACACATTTACACACACATTTACACACACACACTCACTCACACTCACACACTTACTCACACTCGCACACTCACATACTCACTCGTACACACATACTCACACACACTCACATACACACACATTTACACACACACACACACTCACACACACACACAGACACTCACACACTCACACACACACTCACACACACTCACACAGACACACTCACACACACTTTATTGCCAAGTATGTTTTCACATACGAGGAACACACACACACTTACACACACATTTACACACACACACACACACTCTCACACACACTCATACACACACTCACACAGACACACACAGACATGCACACACACACACGCACTCACACACACACAGAGACACACACACACGCACAAACACACAAACACACACACACACGGGGTCAAGCCGATCAGTTGCGCTCAGAACATGTCGCTGATGAACCATTCCAAGTTTCCACACTCGCACACTCACATACTCACTCGCACACTCACATACACACACATTTACACACACTCACACCAGGGGCGTAGATTACGCAGGGGGCGCACTTTTTTATAAAAAGTAAATTCGGGCTAAGTGATGACGTAGACTAACGTAGAATTAACGTAGAATTAAAGTGTCATTTCTAATGTTTTAGTAAACATAAAGTAAAGAAAAGATTCACAGATGAAATCAATCAAATGAATCAAATTCATTTTTGCTGGCCGATTTGCTCTTTTTGTTTGTATTTTTTTGCATTAAAATCGTATGCAAACGAGGCTTCTTTTTATATAAATAAACACGTGTATTCTCAGTATTCTAGCTTGGGATGAATGTAATGAATTGAATTAAAATTAAAATAATGATTTAATTGTAATGTAATTGTTTCTCAAAGAAAATATCATGCACTGTTTTCATCATTTGTTTTCATTATGCAAGCTAACATTATATGAATTATGACAATTTGAGGAAATGTTTCTTCAATGTGTCAATATTTATGTTGTGTTTTGAACGTACAAAAGAAATGAAGTATTATTTTGAATGTGCAAGTATCCATTACTGTGTGCCATGTACTGTGCATACACAATACAATTTTAAATATGTAAACAATATACTCTTAGTACCATTATAAGGACATCTTTGTACTTTATACTCAAAAGGGTACACATTACTACCTTAGAGTACCAATGTGTACCTTAATGTACAACTATAAATTTTTGGGGTTAAATAAGGTACAAAGATGTCCTTTTAAGGGTACTGTCCCAGTGGCAAGCTGTTCTATTTCTTTCTTTCTGTTTTATAATCATATATAAATATAATAATCATATAATAACACATATAAAGCATGATTAAAAAAAATCATGATTAAAAATAAAACCTGTCATTTACACAAGGGTTAACTGGAAAAAAAAAACAGATAACACTAGACATTTCGTCCCCCCACTTTTTAAATGATGGCTACGTCCCTGCGATAACCGACAATGAGTGAAGACAGTGGTGATGAGTATAAATAGAGTCCGGGTGAACAGACAGGTGAAGACGGGAAACAAACATGGTGGATGACGGGGTGCAAAGGATGATGGGTAATGTAAAAAATGTAAATAAGGTACAAAGATGTCCTTTTAAGGGTACTGTCCCAGTGGCAAGCTGTTCTATTTCTTTCTTTCTTTCTGTTTTATAATCATATATAATCATAAAAATCATATAAATCATATAAAGCATGATTAAAAAAAATCATGATTAAAAATAAAACCTGTCATTTACACAAGGGTTAACTGAAAAAAAACCAGATAACACTAGACATTTTGTCCCCCCACTTTTTAAATGATGGCTACGCCCCTGACTCACATACACACTCACTCACTCACTCACACACACTCACTCACTCACACACACACTCCTCCATGCAATGCCATATCGCTACGAAACTTGGTATGGTTCATCAGCGACATGTTCTGAGCGCATCTGATCGGCTTGACACCGGTATTGCTGCTTGCAGCTATATTTTATTATTATTATTATCAGAGGCTTTAATGTGTGAAGTTTAATATTGAAATATTAAAGACGAAATTAAATACAAGATTCCAATTTCGTTTGGGATAAAAAACATTACCTTGGAAGAAATGTTGGTTTAGGATTAAATTGGTTTTGTTATTAGAGTCACTGTAAATGATAAAGCCATGTGTTTGGGGATTATTGAGTGGGATTATTTATTTATCACCAAAAGCTCATTAATGCTTCTAAAGAGGGTCTGTTAAATGTTTCTAATAAACAGGTTTAAGTTTTACGTTAACATCGAAGGAGATAAAAAATAAATTGAGTGTACCATGGGTGGGGTTGGTTGTATCATATGAATTCATTAAGCCTGAGGGATTAGTACCTGTGTGCATAAATGCTGGCCACCACATGATACATAAATCATATGAATAGCAGTTAACAGTTATAAGTATTTCCACAAAGGAAACCATCTTTTAAGTAAGTGAAACCATATAGTGACACCGTTATAACCAACTCCACACTGATCTTAAAATTGATCTATTTATGTTCACTAACTAAGGTTTGCAGTACAAACCATCAATCACACTAACTGACAGTCACACAAATAGTGATCATTTTCATACAAAATACCAAATGTTCACCACATGAGAAAAAATGACTGTCCACAAATGGCAAATGGAGTTGATGTGCTTTTGCAGGCAGGTAGAGGATGCTACTGAGCATGTGCAGTGATGTTGCATCCAACTCAACTTCGCAACTCAGGATTTCAAACCACCGACTAGTAAAAACAAAAGTCTCCTAAAATATTTTCTACTCAGAAACTCTGAATGGTCTTGTTATCCCATAGATTAGCACTTGATGTCAAACCAGAATTGCTGATCACAGCATCAACAGTAAACAAGGTAGCGCTTCATTCATTCATTCATCTTCTACCGCTTATCCGAACTACCTCTGGTCACGGGGAGCCTGTGCCTATCTCAGGCGTCATTGGGCATCAAGGCAGGATACACCCTGGACGGAGTGCCAACCCATCGCAGGGCACACACACACTCTCATTCACTCACGCAATCACACACTACGGACAATTTTCCAGAGATGCCAATCAACCTACCATGCATGTCTTTGGACCGGGGGAGGAAACCGGAGTACCCAGAGGAAACCCCCGAGGCACGGGGAGAACATGCAAACTCCACACACACACACAAAAGGTGGAGGCGGGAATCAAACCCCGACCCTGGAGGTGTGAGGCGAACGTGCTAACCACTAAGCCACCATGTCCACAAGGTAGCACTTATTTATCTTAAATCAAATATTTGTTGTAATTAATCTAGTTTAAAATTGACGAAACAGATAACAGTAGAGAATACGCATTAACTTCATAGTTATCTAACTATAATGTTTACATTTACAGCATTTAGCAGACATGCTTATTCAGAGTGACATATTTTATATCAGTTTTGTACAACTGAGTAATTGAGGGCCTTGCACAGTGGCCCAACAGTGCAGCTTGGTGGACCTGGGATTTGAACTCATGGCTTTCCGATCAGTAGTTTAACACCTTAACCACTATGCTACCACATCCCTTAAAGGTGGGGTCTCCGTTGTTTGAAAGCCAATGTTGACATTTGAAATCACCAAAACAAACACGCCACTAACCCAAATGGGTCCCACCCCTGTATTGATAGCTCTGCCCACACAGAAATGTGTCTTTATCATAGCTGAAGGGAAGAACAATATGATTGCAGATAAACAAACAAGCAAAAATGACACACAAGCATAATCATGCAAAGGACGGCATATATTAGTTCTGTAAAACAAAGCAAAACCAACGTTACTCACCTATCGAGAAGGAAAAAAGCAACATCAGCGTCCCATCGCAGGCCTTCCCGCTCCTTCAGTTCTCTCCAGCGCTGGAAAGCTGATCCTATATTAACACGAGTCCTGCTTCTTGCCTTATCGTAAGCCTATCTTCGCTTTCTTTCTTTTTTTTTTTTATCCGCCATGTCAGTGTTAAAACCGCTTTCTGCTAATGTCACACATGCGCACAGAACACTCTCTCCGCCCATATTGACAAGACACGCCCCTTCTGCTCATTGGCTACACGTTTGTTTTGTTTTGTTTGCCGACCCAACGCAGTTTTCTGAAGCATTTCTCAAACAACGGAGACCCCACCTTTAATGTTGTTAACACAGAGGTGCCACATCCCTGAATGTTGCTAACACAAACAACACTTGTAGCTTGAATGCATGGTGGTTGAAAAGAGCACAAGCCTAAATATTATCATGAACTAATTGCTGATCGGGGTGGTCGATTGTTTTACAGTTTACCCCACTATCCCCTACCGAGTAGGAAGACAATGCATTACTGAGTTTGTATTCATGTAAATTTAATAGATTATTACATCATGCACAGAAACAGATAGCACACACACCAACAATATGGCAACCACCTTTTATGAAAGAACTTCTATATCGGAATAGTACTATACATACAAAGCATGAATACACACAAACATACAAACTACCACAAATATTTCATTAGAGAATTTTTTTTCTCTCTGTTAAATTTATTCTGCCTGTGCATTCAAATGAATCAAAGGAATATCCCAAATATCATGTTGATTATTTTAACTGACAGACAGTTGATTAGTAATCTTCAGGTTTGATGATGATGATGATGATGATGATAACATTTTATACACAGAAAGCCCAAAGTAAGTGGGTGAAGTAGGAGAAAACAAGGAAAACTACATATATCTGACAGCAGTTCGGTGTGAATCTTTTAATCCTGGGGGAAAAAAACAACAAAGTGTGAATTAGTGAATAACTTTTGTATAATTTGTTATCAACAGTATTAACGAAATCATCAAAAAACAAAGAAAGTTGTGAAAAAATAAAATTATATGGAATGTAAATATAATCTGTGAAGCGAATATAAATTTGACAGACATTGGGTAGGATAATACTATTTTATAATTTCAAATCCCTATAAAAGACGACACATTGTTATGAACCTTCATAATTAGCAATTAAATACACATGAATTGCATTCATAAACATTCATAGCCTTTTTACCTGATCACAACTTTATGAGAAGAAGCTGTAGAGACAGGAAAAGACAACTATCCCCAGGATGATACAACACAACATGATCATCATTTTCTTCTACAAAAGGAAAGCAGATGATTGGAAGGACAAAGAGAACACACAGACAGACAAGCAGGTCTAAAATAAGAATAAATAATTACATGTGCATGAAATGTAAAAAATTCTATTTGTTTTTTATTATTTTTTATATTATGGAGGGTCAGGGGTGGATATACTGTGGGCAAGGAATAAAACAGGAAGGATGTGTAGGTGTGTAAAAAAGAACAAATGGTAAAAATCCACAACACATCCAGTCTTTTTAAATTTGTTAATAAGTTTGACAACGACGTTGTGTGTGATGTGTTTTCCACATTTCCTGTTAAAGCCCATCGCAACCTTGCGACAGCTTCCTTATCCAGTCACGATAACGATTTCAACATGTTGTTCTTTTGTCAATGGCACTATTAAAGATCTGAAGAAATAAATTATAAATTTTGCTAACAAGTGTTCATTACCTCAAATGAACAGGCTTTTGGGAAACATTGGAATCAAACATGCGTGTGTGAATGTTTCCCGTGTGTGGAAATGACAAGTCGGGTGTGGACAGGACATCAGGTGTGTGTGTCAGCGGCATCATCATGCAGACCACAGGTTTTGTGCACAAAACTAGAACACAGCTGCATTGGCTTGATAGCCTAATAACCTTTTGAAATCTGAGTTACAGAAAAAAATACAGTGGGTTGGATCACCAGGGCTGGAGCTATGAGCTGTGTATCACAACAATGTGCTTTTTAGATGAGCATGAGAGGAGAAAATTCAAAATGGGTCACTTCTTGCTTAAAAATCGTTACTCATGCGATTCTGAATGCTGTGTACTTTGCAGCCAGGTTTTTTTTTTTTGTTTTTTTAAAGAAGTTTTTACATTCCTTACTACTCAAGTCCATCTTTCTTTGTTTTGGACTGTTTTTCAAAACCATTAACATCATGTGAAGATTCAAACCTACGATGAGCAACTAAAATATCATATTTTGTGGAAATCCATTACATTTACACTAAGGCCTATAACTTTTACATGTTCAGGTCACTTGTAATACTGTATTCCACAAAAGAGCGTAACTAAAATCCCAACCTCTGACTGGGGAAAATCCCAACAAGTTAAAAGTGACATCAAATCAGCAGCTGACAAATGAGCACTTCTTACCTTCAAATATCTTGTAATTCTAATCTAATACGTTTATTACATCTATAACTACACAGCTTGCAGAAAATATATCTTGCTCATTACATTTATCTAGCTAGCTTATTGTTAACAACCAGGTACAGTTATTACTGCTAGTCCTTCCTTTTGAATATATTTATTAAAATTTCTAAAAAAAATTTTTTAACTTATATCTTTAAAATATTTACATATTTAATATTAATATAAACATGTAAAAATAGAAACAAATATCATTATAGTATTAATCAAATATTACAATCTTTTAATTAGTTCATGAATAATATGAATATATATTTTATATATATATAGTTTATGTTTTTATATTTTTTTTAAATTATTTATAAAAAGGACCAATTTTACCATTTTCATTATGATCACAGAACAAATGGAAAAATGTCAGATGGTTTTGTGCTTGTAGTGCATTATATAACTGCACTCGTTCACTTGCTCACTCACTCACTGCACCTCCACCAGCAGTTAAAAATATAAAATCATTTATTCCTCAAGTGACATAAATTTTTTTTTTTTACAGGAAAGTGATTTAAATACACAACGTAATTGCACTTTTTCCTTCCTAGGTATGCTTGTAAGTTCCATAATGATAATAATAATAATAATAATAATAATAATAATAATTATTATTATTATTATTATTATTATTATTATTATTATTTAATTCCAGTGAAATGAGACATTGAAGATTGAGTGCAAATTCCTACACATCAACCCATCTGGACCGAGATCAAAACACTGGACCTTATGAAAGAAATATCAGGTGACGGATGTGTTGCCAAAACTCTAAAAACTTAACATCACTGAGTGTTTTGTGAAACGTAAATCCGACTGAAATTACAGAGTATCCCCGATGTGTGTATTTGCATTCAGCAAGTGAGACTCAGCATGTAAGACTTAGTTCCACAGACGGCACACACGATGTGACGTGACATGACGTGACATGATGTTCTGGTGGATGGTGGATAAAAGTATTTCTTAATAATACAATAACAAAATTCAGTACATTTAGGATCCGTGTATGATTAGTCAAGTCTTTGGTGTAGGGCACACCATTAAAAATGTTAAGGTAGGAAAAGTGGAGGTCTATTTCTCTGTACAGTCCATACTTCAACAAAATAGTCCTGTCCATTTACGCAAAACAGGTTCGCTTCACGATCGACCCCAGCTGTCAAAGTGCTTTAAATGAAAGCACGATTTCATACAGCTGAGGTGAGGAATCGTCAGTAAGGACACGAGGACACAGTGACAGATGAGGAGGGTGTTTATCTGTTGTCTCCCCTCTCGAAGCAGGGATGATGGAGGAATCAGGGACCGGAATAACTGACTAGAGTGGGAGGAGTCACAAAAATGGGTGTGGTCTCAAAGGGTCTGCGTGAGGATGATAATAACGATGATGACCAAAACCACAGCACAGATCACACCCAAGATGATAATTTTCTACCAGAGAGAAGAAGAAAGTACAGTCAGTTCAACAACAATAATAAATGACAAAACAGCAAATAAAGCTAAATAAAACCCATCAAAGCCATAGGAAAGGAAAATAAGACACTAATGTAGTGCATGGAACAGGCTTGGGTAACGATGCATTTCTAGAATAGGAATATTTTATATATTAGTGTAATGATATGAGGCATGATTGGTATCAAACCTATGGCTGGTTAAAAATCTGGCCCACAAAACAGGAGCCATGTTTTATATTAAAACCTCTTTTAGACTGCTATAATGAAGAAAGGAAAAAAAGGCGCTATTATCTAGTTTTTCCACTAGGGGGAGCAATTAACTCAGGGCCATAGAGTCTTCTAATGACATAACATTTTAAAAATTTAAGAAGCTAAATATTTGCATATAATCCAAATTAAGGACGTTGCCCAATAAAGTCCATGAAATTTCAAATCTATTTCAGTTGTAGGATTTTACCACTATACAATGTATAAAAGAACAAGAGGGTGACAAGTACAGTATTAATGATTACGTTTTAGTTCATTTTTGCATTCAGAATATTAGTTTCAAAGTTTGCTAAATAAACACATGTAAGAGTGATGTTTTGATGTTTTATTGGTCTACCCAGTTCTACTGGAACTGGGCCACAATTCCCATGTACGTGAACGCAATATCTAAGCACTTGTACGGTAATCAGGCCACATTCAACTTAACAGTATACAATTATCTACACACAAACACACACTTGAGAAGCAGATTGCAGATAATGTATTAACTCATGGTGTGTGTGTGTGTGTGTGAGTGTTGAGTGAACAGTTACCCAAGCCTAGATTCAACCTACTTTCAGAAAGCAAGGAGGCAGGAAGTAGTTTGGAAATCTAACACCACCACTAAATCCTTACCCTAAGCTAGTGCCTTAACACCCTTAAACCCTACACACACACACACACACAAACACACACACTGCATCATATCCCACACCATCACCACACCCCATTTTTTTATCTCTCTCTGTCACACACACATGCACACACACTCACACACACACTCCCACACACACTCCCACACACACCAACACCCCTTTCCTATGCCTACTCACCAGCAATAGTGACTTATTTCTTAAGTCCTATTGATAGCCCTATTATGAGTGCAATGATGCCCAGAAGCACCAATACAACACACACTATAATCACCACTTTCTGTGAAAACACACAGACACACAGTATGCATTAGTTTCAGATCCTCGGAGTACTATAACAACTGGTCTCTAATCCACCACAAAAATACACGTTACTGAAACTTGAACAAAAGCAGTATGTTCAGAATGTGTATAGAGCACACACACAAACAACGGTGAGTCATAAAGAACAATTTTACACAAATATACACACAAATGTTGGAATCTGTAGTAGAGAGAAACATGGAAAGAGAGGAATGAATCAGAGCATAAATAAGAAAAGTGTAGAGGTTTCCATTTAATTAATAATTCATTTTCATGAATTTATTAAAATACCCCGTCATTGTATATACACCGTAAAGCAACGTTAACAATATTAACAGGTGTATTAATGAATGAATGTTTGTTTAATTGCTAAATAAATAATGAACAGCTACAACACATGTTTACTTCATCTCTGACTATGCGCTAATACTGCAATATAAGAAATATTTCCGGCATATATGGCAGGAATATTTGGCAGTGTAAGTGTTTATGATACTGCAGTTAACATTTAAACGTACGTCGCTTCTTTTATTAACGTTCTGTCTGCCGTATTACCGTAGAAGTATAAAGAAAAAGACGTGAAATGTATTAACACACTAAATGCAACCGCTGTCCGATCACAGGCCCTGAGCTGTACTCACAAAAAGGCTGTTCAGAGAGGCACAGAGGACAGAGGAGCAAAAAAAGCAATGCAGTGGCATGGACGCGTTCATTTATGTGTTTAATTATTAAAATTAAAAACAAAAAATCGTGACGCAATGCGGTGGAGTGCAATGCTGCTTTTCAGTTTGCAATGTTTTCTGCATAAATAATAAGCAATATTGCTTTCTCACCAATGAAAGCATCTCTCTGAATCTTTCCCAATACATGGGGTGTTAATATTAATCATGCTGGAGATAAGAGAGAAATTCGGTAGCTATTTGTTATTTGTGCTGCGTCATTCTCCGCCTTGAGGATTCATCCCATGGCAAATCAAAATCAATAAACATGCAGAAAGAACTAAAGGCTGCATCCCAAACTACATCCTGCACATTTAATAAAACAGGTGAGTTACATTCAGAAAATAAACCTGTACTGAGCGGTTCAGTGAACATGCCGTAGCCACAAAGTGTTTAATGTGTGCCAGAAATGATAGACGCTTTTTTGTTGTGGAGTGGTTGCAGGTTTTCACCACAAGAAGGCGTTTTACTCTCGCTGGGAGGAACCAACTGTGCTATTACATTTCTATAGCAACGGCACTCCGAATGTAGTAACAGGTTTGTGTTGCTCTGGATAGAAGGAAAGGGTGGAGGAATGTGAGCTTCATTTTCAAAGGATGTTACAATGCAAGGCTCGGTTCTAATGCAATATGACTAATGTGAATTATTTACAAAACACGCATGTAGAGAAGGGATAAGAAGTTTGAGGAACAGCCGGGGCAGAGGGGGCGTGGTCGCATATTTCTCAGCCACTCACGCGCCGCGCCTCCTGCTGAAATTTGGCGGCTTTTTTAGTGTCTGCGACTGCCCGCTCCACGAAGCCCACCGATTGGTCCATGTTGCTCTCAATCCTGTCAATTATTCCACCCTGACGGGTGACGAGCCAAAAATAGAGGGGGACAAAGAGAGAGAAAGAGAGAGAGAGAGAGACAGAGAGAGAGAGAAGAAAAGAAAAAGGAGACAGACAGCAGGAGTAGTCATGTTATTGTGTTATGAGGGTGTGTGTGTTCATACCTTCCGCGCTTTGCTCTGATACCTGACTGCTTTCTTTGTTTCAACCTTTGCTACTGCAACATGATCCACTGCTTTTGACACATTCGCTTCTATGTTATCAATAATGTCACCCTGAAATACAAACACACAATCAGACAGAAGCTTGCACATACACACACACACACTATATATATATATATATATATATATATATATATATATATATATATATATATATATATATATATATACACTGTATATACACATTATTCTTTGTTTCCTAATACACAACTCTCTCATTAAATTCTGCTCACGTTCAGACTTTTTCCACTGCACTAAAGAGAAGAATCTTTGGCCAAACAAAGCACAGGATCTGTAGGTTTCAGTAGCTTTCAGTTTTTGGTTACTATCCAAGGATCTATCAGAAACTGAAGGGTGTTTTTGTACCTGGCTACACTTAAAATAACCAAACTAGAAAGGAAAAAAAATAGTTTGATTCATTGCTGTTAGTATTATTTCATTAAAATCTAAATGATTTTAATTCATCAACACTTAACAATAACGTTGAAGATGTTTAACTATAGTTATGTCATGTTGTAGAAATCTAGGCCTGGAGGAAAATAAAACATCTTCACGCTGCTAACAGATATTTCCTGATGTCATGGGTTCCCTGTTTGCTCCTCGGTTCTCATGTTGGCGAGAGCCGTGTGATATTTAATACGAGGTTTGATACGCTTAAACGAGCGACGTGTAATATTTCTCACCACGATAAAACAGAATATCGTATAATCAGACCTCTTAAATAAATGAACTATATTTAAGATATGTTAGATTGTTAAGAGGCTAACGTATTTGTTACTCCTTATACCAGCTCTCAAATCTGATTGGTCAGGAGGCGTTACATATGACAGCAGCTCAAACACGAGTTCTTATTTATATAATTAAAATCGCAGATTATATTAACGCGCTCACTCGGATACTGTACCGTTTCTATAGTAACGGCACGTTCACTGGGACCAGTTTGACGCACGCTGCACATAATTTGAAATTATGCCGCCGTTTTTTTTGACATTTTATAATTTGAGTTTAATTAATTAATAGTTAATTAGTGAGTGCCGTCTCCGTGTTCTACATGCTTGGGTGATTTTTAGGATTTCTCTGTACACTTGGTTTACTTTGTTCACCTTTTACTGTCACCATGTTTCTACCCAGTGACTGAAAGACATTAACAAGGACGTGTTCAGTCCCATCAGCCCTAAACACCGTCTCGGTTTCCACAGTCTTTGACTTGTTGCCCGAGTGTGATCACCTGTTCTGTGCTTAATTCTCTTTAGTTTGTCTGTTTATACTCAGTTACACCAATGTTTTATGTTGAAGCCTTATTTGTTCTAGTTTCTTTGTATGCTTGTACTCTGGTAATGATCCCTATGTGACCCATAACATAGATCACACCAGGCTTACACACTTGCGTAGGCGCTGTTATGCGCTGTATTGATGACTCAGCTGCTTTACTGTCTTCGTTATCATTATAGTTATGTAAAATAAACAAAGTTCCCAAAGTTCCTGTAGTTCTAATTTAAGCCTTGTTTTTAAATGTGTAATAGAAAAACTCTAATAGATACTTTCACATATTTGATATTAACAAACAGGATATCGCACAAATCAAAAATACAACCACGTACCTTTCAGATTTTTGCCCCTCAGACAGCATTAACAAGCAAAATAAACCTTGAAGAACACTAATTTACTAGGCACAAGATTGTATATATAAATATACAAAAAGAAATATTCAAATGAAATCTAATTGTGATTCAATATTAAGCTCTGAGTGGTAGTGGGAACATGGACACGGTAAGAATGGAAAGAAAAGAAAATGAGAAAAAAGATCATGCGAAAAGGAGCCGGTACGAAAAACTCACATTTAAGCGTCCAATATCACAGCGAGGAACCGGAGTGAAATGGAAAACGGGGACAAAATAAAGACAGGAAGTAGATAAAATGCCTGAGAAGAAGAAAGAGAGGAAAAGTCAAGGAGATAGAAAATGAAGAAGAGATATAAAGACTCTCCGAGGTGGCCGATGAAAAGAAAGAGTGCATGAGTAATGAGTGAAAACACAGAGGGAGTGATGGAGTGATGGAAGGAGGAATGTACCTGACTCTCTACAAGCATGGCGATGTCCACGAACATGTCGTGTAGTTCTTTTATGCTGCTCTCCAGCCGTACGATGTCTTTGTGACGAGACTCGATCTCGTTTAGCGCCTGCTTGGAGATTCCCGAATCTACGATCTACAACACACACACATACACACACACGCACACACACCAAACCTCAGTCTTAGTTACAATCTAGCATTGTAAAGCTGAAAAAAGCTGAAAATATCTTTCTACTTGGAAATATTTTAAATATCTAATATTTCTCACCACAATAAAACAAACTATATAAAAAATCAAAAATGAATTAAAAAAATTGTTCAATTATTGAGAGGCTACACCTTTGTTACACCTTCTTATACCAATGATCAAATCTGATTGGTCAGGAGGCGTTAGATTTTACATAACAGCGGCTCAAACACTAGTTCTTTTTATTGTAATTAAAATCGCAGGATTATATTAACGCGCGCTCGGGATACTTTACGGTTTCTATAGTAACGTTGCATCAATGGGACAGAGTCAGAGGTTAAATATTGCAGCTCATAGCCAAACAAACAGATAGAAGTATAAAACTAATGACTATAAAATGTTTTATTAGAACCAATTTAGTGTAATTTATTGAGTGCCGTCTCCGTGTTCTACATGCTTGGGTGATTTTTAGGATTTCTCTGTACACTTGGTTTACTTTGTTCACCTTTTTCCATCACCATGTTTCTACCCGGTGACTAAAAGACATTAACAAGGACGTATTCAGCTCTAAACACGAAAAAAATATTTAATTCTATGTAGAGACAAGAAACCAAAGGAAAGGAAAGGATCAAATTTTGCTCTGATTTTCACTCAGCGACCTGATGAATATGTCTAGGTCCCTTAAACAGACTTCAGACTGCAGGAGCTTGAGACACACAAGATGACATTTAAACACAAAAACACACAGTTTACCCCGGCGGTGAAAACTGCTGTATTGCCCCCCTCCAACATTTCCTCCAGCTCCTCATCAGTAGTGACTTTACCAGCTAAAGAGGAAAAAACAGGACAGTGTTATGCCTGAAATCATAAAGGATGCTCGTGCTGCATTTCCTAATTTAAACAGGTTTTAATAAATGTACTAAATAAACAAATATGAACTGTATGGAGTAGCACTATAATGGCAGCTTCAACATGAGGAGGTTAGAAAAAGAAGAGAAAAAAGAGAGACTGTCAGTTTGACACTTTGAAACCACAGAGACGGAGAGAGGAAGCAGTTAAAGGTTGTGTAGAAAGCAGTCACTGAAACAGAAAGAGACAACTCTCAATTACATCCCAGCAAATATATTCAAATTGCTTTAGTATGCTAATATATTTGAATAATCCACAGCCTAAAATTTCACACACTTATATGCTGATTTATAACGTCATAATTCTAATTCTACGACTTTATATGGCTCAGAATTGTACAGAATTCTGTAAATGAGTTTGTCTTGAGTTCGCTTTTCTGATTTAAGCCTGAATGGCAAACGGAGACCCTGTGGAAGCCCCGCCCCCTTTTCCCACCTTACAGTAGTAACCTAGCAACATTTTCGCCTGCGATCATGGTGCGTAAAGTTAACAGAGATCACCGATATCTACAATGTGGGCTTCGAGGTTAAAGTTTAGAGCTTGTCTGAGACAGGAAATAACAACGACAACATAAACGTTAATTAATGTTCCGAAATACGTCAGTTGAATATACGTGTAAAGAGTAACGACTGACTGGACGACTGAAATTAGATGAATCCATTCCAACCCTTTTTTTTCTACGAGTGATTTCTACAAATCAAAGGTTTACTGTATAGATCTCAACAGACTTGTGTTAGTAAAACAAGGGATCTTAAACATGTTTTTTAACGACTTAACGATTTTAATATTAGTTTAGTTTTTGAAGAGAGAAATAAATGACACGTCTTGCTCTGTGTGCAGGTTTGTGGAAGAACGTGTAAGTGTTTATAAGTGTGTATAAATGTGTGTGTCTCTCACTGATTTCTAACTGTCTCTGAATGCGTCCTTTGCTCTTGTCTCTGAAGTCCACCTGAGCTTCGTTGTATTTTGTCATCACGTCCACAAACTTCCTTGAGAGAACTGCATGCTGGGGGAAAAAACGACAAGCAATCTTATTTAGCTCTGTGTGTGTGTGTGTGTGTGTGTGTGTGTGTGTGTGTTTATATATGTTTATTCGTGAGTGTGCATATGTTGTGTTAAAGACTTTTCCTAACCTGTGATTTGCGTATTCTCATATCAGCTGACACTCTCTCCTCTTCCCCAGTCTCAAGTTCCCTCTCAATGGCTGACACACACACACACAGACACACACACAGACATGCACAGACACACACAGACACACACAGACACACACACAGACATGCACAGACACACACAGACACACACAGACAGACAGAGACAGACACACACATGCTATTTATTAACATTTTGCTCCAAGCTACAGCAGCAGTTTGTTACAGCAGCAGTTTGTTAATACTGTTGTCAGTGTTTCTGAATCTCTATATTTACAAACCAGGTGATTTCATATATATTCATTTGTGACATTCGTCCTGACAAAAGTTCTCTTCATCCTACATCGTCACAGTGCAGACTTACTCTTCAGCTTGTTGCGTGCGTTGTTGGCCATCTTCTTAATGTCATTGGTAATGGCCTCCAGGTCATCTTGTGTTTCTGAAATTAAATGAGATCAAATTAAAACACTGAAACACGTAAGTGACCGTGCAGGTGAGGAGGAGGAGCGAAATACGCTTAGTGCTGGACGAAGAGGTAAACTTTAACCCGGAAAACATTTTGCTGAAGTTTCTTCCTGACTAAGCCCGAGTTACCAAGGAAACTGTAATGGAAAAAACTTGTTTAAAAAAAGCATTGTTAATTAATTTTGTGCAAATTATAACAGGTCACTGATATTATCATACCTCGACATATTGGCATGATGTAATATCCTGCACAAATACTACATGCTTAGTAGACAAAAGTCTAAAAAATGTTGCTGAGACGAGACGGAAACTTTAAACCCTTTCTTTATGTTCAAAACTAAGAGCAAAGACATTAAGTACCATGACAGGGTGTGCTGTTATGGGAAAACAATCAACAACAGGGTGATGCCAAGCTCAAATAGGCACACAGCCAGGAGCATTTTCTTCTTCCTCTTTTATTCTTTACAATAACGTCATGCGTTTATGCTTTTTCTGGTTATCTGCTTGGGGAACGTCCAGGAATGGCATTAGTACCTGTTTTCCTCAATGTTACAGCAGTTATAAAGTTAATAAAGTTTCCTTTTGTGGAAAAAAAGCATTAACTAGACTAAAATGTCATTCATTATGATTCATTGTTTTAATAGTTATCCAGGTTATGTTTCTAACCACACACATACACGATAAGTTCATACACGATGAATCAAAGAAGCAGTGAAGCGAGTTTAGAAATGTAGGCCAGGCAGAGAGAGCAGAGCTATCAGATTTCTAAGCCATTATGAACTTTCAGGAACTGATAATAGTGAATGTCAGAAACCGAAAAAAAGACTGAAAAGTGAAAAGTCATGTTGTCTGTTAAAAAAAACAAAAAACAGACAAAATCCAAACAAACCGACTCTGACCGGTGGCCTGAGGTTCTCACACTTACACACATGATTAGTGGTGCTTGCTATTCAATTTTATTAGCATCCCTTGTTACTATTATTACTCCAAGTTATACTTCGGTGCCTAGTATTGTATTATTCATAATCTGACTGACTGCATCATCAAATGAGCGAGATGTTTAGACCTAATAACATTTCTCTATTTTGCAGAGGATATGTTGTGTGTTCTCGGTGTGTTGGTGGTGTTTGGACTGTAAACACCAGCACGACTGAACAAATCTATTGTTAATGGTTTGACAATGCGGTTCTGACCTTAGCGGTTCCTTCAGAGGTTAGGTTTGGCTGAAGTAAATAAGATATTACATATACATTAATATACATGACTGAGGTCCGAAGTGATCGCTGTGGTAAAGAACGCACTTAAATAAAGACGACCGGTGGCAACGTAGTCGATGCTTTTACACGCACTCTGTAATCGGATAATGGGAAACTCCCACAAGTCACATGACACCATCATTGTTTTTTTCTTTTGCTGGAAAACCAGCCAGTTTTATCACATTTCCCAGTTGCAGTATTTCAACCAAATTAAGTGAGGATGGTAACTATTTTGGTGGCCACGGTATGCTAAATGTGTGTGAATGTGGATCTGGGAAAATCCCATTACCTTTTTGTCTGTATCTGTAAGAAAAGAAAAGATTCTCCCTATGACATACATAAATAAAAATTTAATTAAAACATTTCTTTCAAAATACAAAGATTAAGATCTAAGATTAAAGATTATATTTTCTTTCTTTCACTAATTAATGCATTTTAATTATTTTAACCTTGCCCAAGGATATCTTCCTGCAAACATGACACTGTGTACTCATGAATGAACATGTTAGCAACATAAACATGACTAAAACCTTGGTAGATAAGTGTGATTTCCTCACACCAAGGTGTTGGAAAGATACACTATGTGTTTTAATGGACATAAACCTAATTAATCCAGTTTGTAATCAAATATTAAGAGAGAAAACAAATGCATGTAATGCTGCTATGCCGCAGTCAGAATTAAAACTCAGTGTTATAAAATCTTTCTTTGTAATTTTCACTTTTGAGTTGAATTAAATGCTATTAGTATTCTGCTATAAAATACTTTTACCCAACACACACACACACACATATATACACACCATTCCAACCATCAATTCATTGATCTATTAATTCAATTCAATTCAATTAATAACAATGCACATTGTCTCAAAGCAGCTTTACAGAACATAAGAAATATAGTACAATAAGATTAATATTATACAAAAGTTCAAGATTAATATTAGACTTATATTTAAACGTGTTTGTATTTATCCCCAGTGAACAAGCCTGATGTGACTGAGGTGACTGTGGTGAGGAAAAACTCCCTTAGATGGAAGAGGAAGAAACCTTGAGAGGAACCAGACTCAAATGGGAACCTCATCCTCATTTGGTTGACACTGGAGGGTGTGATTATAAACTGTTATGAACACCAGAGAGTGTTATTATAAATAATGTCCTTCCTACAGTCAGATACAGTCTGATGATTGTGTATTGATTAGGAGGTTTTCCTCAAAGACCACATGGATTTTGCATCTCCTACCACAGGACTATTGCACACACACACACACACACACACACACACACACACACACACAATTTAGAGAGACCAATCAGCCTATTAGGCATGTCTTTGGATTAAGGGAGGAAACCCTTAACACACACACACAGCTGACAAATTTCAGTGTCTGCTAGGAGTCAGTGATCAAACTGCTGTACTGGGAAATGTTATTATGTCAAATGCTATCATTTCCTTTTGAACGTTGCTGAAAAAAAAGGATGCCGTCATTTCCTGATCTGAAATCTGCCAGGGATGTACTTTTAAATTTATTTAAAGTGATGGACAAAAGAACCAGGAAGAAAAAAAAGGAACCAAATAATCAGAACAGAAGTTTGAATATTTGTAACTGAACGGTTATTAAATTGAATTATTCTGAACAAGTATTCTGGTTCAGTTTCCCACTGTGTGTGTGTGTGTGTGCGTGTGCGTGTGTGTCTTACTCTGATCAGATGTCGGCGCAGACAGAATAATGGAATAAATTTTCTTCACTTCAGCTACGTTTTCATCAATCTTTTCAATGCTGTTTCGGATTTCTTCGATCTGAATAAACACAAATAATAAATAATTATTCAGTACCAAAGTAATCGAACAGACTCGGAGCACGCGGGTCGACATAAAAGGTCAGAAAAGGCTTGCTGAAGACGGTCATGACTTCACCTGGGAGAAAAAATCGTCCATGAATGCTGCATTATCCACGGCGATCTCCACGTCCTCGTCGTCATGGTCACAAGTCTGGGAAGAGTAAACATAGGAGACATTTTCACACACAACAGAGTTTACATTGAGGAGGATGGACAAAGGGGTTCGAAGATGAATCCGAGGCTACAGCAGTTGCTAGACAGTTCGTTAGACAAACGATGTGTGGGTGTCTTTCAGAAGAATTGAAAAAATATAGCCATATTTGACCATTTTAATGTTTTCAGGTGTGGGGTTCAGGTTACTTAATCTTCTCTAAGTAACAGCTGCTTTCAGGTGACTGCTCACTTCACATCTTATCCTTTGAATTGTAACGTATTAAACCAGATCGATTGCATAGATAGGGAGGTAAAAGTTCCTTGCAGGTCTGTAGGTTTAATCATTATATGCAAGTTTCTCTATTACAAATTGCAACCTCACTTTGAACACAACATGCATCCATTTCCTGTGCTGCTTCTCTTATACACGGTTACAGAGAGAGTGGAACATAGGCACTATGTTGTACAAGATGCCCACACATACTCACACACACCCATTCACACGCACACCCATTCACACACGTCTTTGAGCCCCTGGAGGAGGAAATCCACGAAGAAGTTCCCTTTTGTCACACAAGCGTTACAAGGCACTGTCCATTTGTGTTGTCATTTCCTAACCTTTAACACACCTGACTGAAATAATTCGAGGATCCTGAATACCTGGATTAGCTCGATTAGGTGTGTTAGATTAGTGTTAGCTGCGTGGATCTGTATGAGTAAGGATATACTTGTATGTGTGATGTGCTGACGTCACGTTAGATAAGTGCCTGCTTTGTTTGCGCTTCCAATAATTATCATGAAATAATTAAATAATTACAAAGTTACATAATGTGAACGATTCATTTTTAGCCTGTTCTGGAAAACCAACCCAAACATGACTGCGACACGCTGGAGCTTTTACATAAAGTTGACAAAAACATGATGTTTAGAGGTTGATTATAATGTGACTTATTCACCGGGCCACGACTTTCCACTGAACAAATACGCTTTATCTCGAAGCGTTTACTCTGTGATCTGAATTTATTCAAGCTGACAAATCCCAGATTTACATCATTATCCCAGCTGTATTCACACTTTCATTCAAAAAAATTGTGTAAATATACAATACCGGAGAGTAGTTATGGGTTAAAGGCTTGAGGTGGAACAAATAAACATTTAAAAGCGATCTGAATTAAAAAGCACTGTATCAGCCGCATTGATCTTGCGTAAGTGTTTATCCATATGTTAACTCTTATCCGTCCGACTGCAGGCTCGGGAAATTGGTTGCACCTCACGCTTAATGGTCTGATGAGTTTATTTGTACTTAATCAGGGGCAATGCACAGAGAACATTAGTCTAAGAAAGAAGAGATGTCATGTGCCAGGTTATAGCAAAGAAAATGCTAACTTCCTCCTGCAGTCCCAAGAGAGATGTTACGTTTGCAAAAGGTCATGAAATACATACAGTATCATACATGGAATCATTATTTCACTCGCATCAATAAAATCACTGAAAACACTCTCCACTTCATAATTTAACAGAAGTTATACAAAAAATAAAACGTACTTCACTCACATCATAAAAACACTCTCCACTTCATGAATCTAACACTCACTCACTCACAGTCTACATTGTTCACATCACAGTCATTTAGTGCTCACAAGTTTGCTTTGTTAATAGCCACTGTTTGGTCAGGCGTGTAAATGTGCTAAAGTTTGTACATAAAATAATATCATTTGGAAGAGTCTTCCAAAGGCTTGCTGCTTTATAAAAAAAACGAATGTTGACCATAAGTGGTTCTGCATCTTGGAACGCTGCACTCTCCTCTGACTGTGACCGTGTGGCTCTAGTAAGTCTATCTGAATTTAGTGTGACAAATTTTCTCAAAGAGGGAGCAGCGATATTATGGATAATTTGAAATAAAGCAGAAATTTGGTTATGTTTAATGAGGGTCTCAAAACTCAAAATATTATATTTACTCAGTACATTACAATGATGGTACTGACGAGGCTTTTATTATTTTTTATTTTTATTGCCCTTTTATATAATGATTCTAGTAAATTTAACGATGTTTTACACACCAGAGACCAACCAGACATGCAATACAGTAGATGCGGAACAATCATAGCATTATAATAAATATTTGAGGCTTCTGTAGTTAATGAATTTCTAATATGTTTATAATTCATCTAATTAAATTTCAATTTATTACCAAGTTTTTTTTATATGACCTTTAAAACCTAGATTCAAATCAATAATTAGACCTAAATATTTTGCTTCCTTTATATTTTTAATTTTTTGCCCATTTACTTGAATATTTTGAGTTAGATGTAACTTACGTTTATTTGAGAAAAACATTGAGACCGTTTTATCAACATTTAAGGTTAGACAAGACGTCTGCAACCATTCTACAACTTTTTGCATTACTTCTGATAATTTGTCAGCAACCTCCAGCTCGTTTTCCCCATAAGTGAAGATCATTGTATCATCAGCATACATGATTATGTCAACGTCCAAACACACTCAAGGGAGATCATTTATATAGATGCTAAAAAGCAAGGGTCTCAAGATAGACCCCTGCGGCACTCCCATCGAGGTGGCTCTAAACGCAGATTTGATGTTATTTACTTGTACACACTGATGTCAATGAATTTAGAAAGATTGGGATTTGAATCCAAGATACGTCCGACTCGTAATGTACGTCTCGTAAAGGTACAGCGACAGAGAAACTGACAGTGAACCGCAGATCTGAGAATTGTAACAGAATTTAAATGAAAGGTTTATTTTTACTGTTTACTGCATTATTTACAGAGCCTTGCTCTGTAGCCCAGCAAGTTTGGCTGAGTTTTGTTTTTTTTTTTTGCCTCGTTGTTCCTGTCCCCAGGGCACATGGTGACTTAATGGTTTGCCTCACACCTCTGGGGTTGGGGGTTCGATTCCGCCCTGTGTGTATGGAGTTTGCATGTCCCCCCTGTGTTTCGGGGGTTTCCTCTGGGTTCTCAGCCCAAAGACATACGCTGTAGCTGATTAGCATCTCTAAATCTCTTCTTGTGCCTCGAGTCCCCTGGGATAAACAGTAAAGACAATCTATAGCTGGATGGATGGATGTACATCTTCCCAGTACTTTTTTATGGTCTTTGTTCTCGATGACCAGCTTTAAAATGCTTCCTGTATAATTACTCAGCATCTTTTTTTTCTTTATCCTGTCTGCTGAGTCTATAAAACACGCACGTCCTGTGTCAGAGGTTCTCTCGGTCTGACAGAGATACAGCTTTAGCTGTTTAGCTCCCATCTGCGATCTGTTGTCTGCCATACACGCACAGATTTGAGATCAGTGGCTGAAGGACAATATAAGTGGCGCAAATATCTCGGAATGTATGATTAAAAAATATTGTTTACAACTGAACATACTGAAGTGCAAGAACTCGGTAGCGAATGTCGTTTTTATGACGCATGCTGAAAGTCACAAGGTGTCAAGCCCAAAGTCCATGTAAAACGACACCCAGAGTAAAGCGAGTGTTTTTCTTGGCGTCATCACATCAGCGGTTCTTCAGCTTTACCGCACACAACTCACACAACTACACACTAACACACACACGCTCAAATGATGACACACCTAGCCATTGTTAAAAATCTTTTAAAAGAATAACAAAGACATGAACACTATACACAACCAGACAACAAGAAAAGAATTTTAAAAAAAGATTCTTTTATATTTTAACTTCGTTACCTGATGAAGTCTAAACTGACTGTTTGGGAAAAACTGTTTCATTTAAGTAGTTTTATTGAAGAAAAAATTAATTAAGTATGAAAAAAAAAATTACATATATAATTATAGTTATATAATTGAAACCTCTATTAAAATGTCTTTAGGACAATAAAAGTTGATGCTACACCACTGTTTAATTCTCTGTTCTGATTGGTCATAAGGTGTTGATTCGTTTTCTAAAAGAGCAGCTCTGACGACTTAATTTTAAATTTACAGTCTTAAGCAGACACCCTCATCCAGTGTGACTTACATTTTTATTTAATTTTTTATACAACTGAGCAATTGTGGGTTTAGGGCCTTGCGCAGGGGCCCAGCATTTTACAGCTTTGTAGACCTGGGAATCGAATTCGTAATTTAACGCTAAATTCTCTGGTCAGACTGATCAACTCTCTGGACCTTCCAACTCCTTAACCACTAGACTACCACATCCTCATGACCATGGTGTTTCTATAGTAACAACATATAAGAAGTTGTATAGCGAATGCTTGATAATCTAAGGCCAAGAATATAAAGCTACATAACAAAGTCAAACGATCGTTGACACAGTGACGTTTTGTCACGAGAAGGAATTCACAACTGAGGACTTTGAGCTTAAGGGTTTGTTAACTTTCAAAGAGAGAGAGAGAGAGAGAGAGAGAGAGAGAGAGAGGGAGAGAGAGGGAGGGAGAGAGAGAATGACTGTTTACAGCTGCTGTAACATAAGTGATGACAAGCACAAACTTGTCTCGTGAACGTTCCATACCTTTAAATACAACAATAAATGGCTAAAAACTAATTCGAGTTGCTTTGATGTTACAGGATGTGTTAGGTGGTGATGAAAATAAATCGACTTCAGGAAGACAACAGTAACTCTGCAGTCATTTCCTAAATACCCTGCTGAGTTAAATGGACGATTTTTGTGTCGTTTAACTTATATGGTAAACGCGGTAGTTTTAAAAATGACCCGAGGCCAAGGACGAATACGACGGGAATAAAGGACGTGGGAAATGAACCCCAGAAGAAATCGAGCGGAAAGAAGACAACATGGATGCAAATGAGGATGAAGATGAGCATGAGGTTGATACAAAAAGACAACTACCACATTCAAAGACTTTTCAGATTATTAGTTAAGACGTGGAACAGATCAGGAACAGAAACAAATCTCTCTCCCTCTCTTTATCTCATATCTATCTATTATAATTCACTTAAACAATTGCACTGTTTTATCTCTGTCTACGAATTAGAGCGAGCAGAAGACCAGTTTGTAAAATAGTTATAAATTCTGCTATTTTTGCGACTTCTCAGCGCTGGCAAGTGGCTCTGAAATACGTGGAATAATCTGGAACTTGGTGTGAATTACATCCCTGGAGCTTCCCGTACATATTTAATTTAGGGTTTCCAAGTGAACTGATGTACACTTAAATACATATTAAATTATGCAGTTAAATGATTTATATTAAACAGACACTGCATACCAATTAGGATTATAAACATATCTGTCTATGGGGCTGATGTAGCCTTGTTGATCTGTAGTTTATAAAATATTAAAGGAATCTTTTATCAACATTTTGGTTTGCTGAACGTCCTGATCTGCAGGCTCGGCACAAAAACCGCGGTCAACACCTTCTCTGCTTGTACACTGCTAAATTGATGAGTCTGGGTTTCTCAGAGCAAGTGTCATCAGACACAAACAGCGCTGCATTCTGGGATGCTCGGTCCAGTGGAACATCACGAGTGACAAAAATACAAATACAAAGCTATTTTGATATTAAGGCGTTTGAGGTGCAGGATGAAGCTTTCATTTAATTATGACTCAAAAGAGAGAAGCAACACAGGGATATGTGAAAAGCTGAGAACAGAATGTGCTTGTGTGAAGGTCAAAAAGACAGAGAAACACACACACAAACAGCATGCAGTCCTGGAAAAGCTGAGACTGGGAGATAAGCTACATGAGACTTCCTGTGTGTGTGTGTGTGTGAGTGAGAGACATGTCTGTTTAACACTAGCTCAGCACAAATCTCGTTTACCAGAGATTACCAGGTAACAAGACCCAGAGACCCAGAACAAAGGTGTGTGTGCTGACTGTGAATAAAAATTAGACTATGCAAGAAGTATAAATGGAGGAAAGCAGGAAAGCAGTCAAACACACACACACACACACACACATACAAACAGCTCAGCTGTTGGGTGTCCCACGGTTGAGTCACAGGGCCTGACAGAGGATTTTGGTGTATGTGTGTGTGTGTGTGTTTGTGTGTTTCTGTGTGTGTTCATTCAAAATAAGCTTGTGAGCACACAAAAGAAGAATAAAGCAGCCCCACCAGCAAGTTAAACATTACAGAAGGACAGATCACTTAAACCGGAGGCCAATGTTAAAACATCCAAGATTCTAATGAGACAAGACGACAACACACACTCCACCTAGTTAGTCCTGTTAGTTGATAATCTCTCCCTGACTTCAGAGAGAAAAGAAAGAGAGCTTATTTTTGTATCTCTAGATGAAACTCTGCTCTCGTTTTTTTCTCAGACATTTCTAAATAAGATTCCATGGTCAGCATTAAAGCACAGAACACTCACACACTCGTACAGTACACGCACACACAGACTCTCTTATCCTCCTCTGTAGGCTCCTTTATTCATGGATTTCCGGGAACACAAGCACTCAGGAAAATATTTGACTGATATAAACGTCGCCACAGCAACAAATCCTGCTTCAGTCTCTGTGGATTTCCTTCGATCACACTCTCTTACTTTCACATTGGGGGTTACGGGGTCTTTCTTTCCTTTTTGCTTTCTGTCTTTTTGTTGTTCTGCCTGTATCTCTGTCTGTTGGTCATTCATATTCACTCTATCTATTGGATGGTCTGTCATTTGGACAGTCTGTTGGTCTGTTTCTCTCGGTGTCAGTCTGTTGCTCAGTAATTCTTTTGGTCTGTCTTCATGATACCATTTTGTCCAAAAGATCAACCGTCTCTCTCTTTGTTGGTCTGTCTGTCAGTTCATCAGCTGGTCAGTCTATCTGTCTGTGTGCCAATTTGGCTGATGTCTGTCTGTCTGACTGTCTGTCTGTCAGTTCATCAGCTGGTCAGTCAGTCTGTCTATGTGTCAATTTGGCTGATGTCTGTCTGTCTGTTTCTCTCCTAGGTGTCTTTCTACCACTTTAAATGTTCTTTTCTTTTCTCTCACTCACTGTGAGTGTGTTTTGTGGTTTAAGGTCTATGTACTGTATATCTCTCTGTGCCTACGCTCTTTCCACATGATCGCTGTTACACTCTTGTTACTAATGTAGTTTTTGGGGATGTTTGCCTTAATATTTATCTCGTTTACATATATCAGAAGTCCCCTATGTGGCTCTTCCTCTCATGACACCACCACATTAAGTCAGCTGACCACATCCTCTGTTCTCTTAATTAAACCTCCAGTAACAAGATGATGTCTAATAACATATCTATTACAATATAGATATGTTGGTACTTTCCTTCATATTCTGCTTATTATTATTATCTTCATATTCTTCTTATTATTATTACCTTTAAATAACAATAAGAGCTCAGCTCCCTATATAGTGCATTAAACCCTATATAGTGCATTAAACCCCGTATAGTATATTAAACCCCATATAGTGCATTAAACCCTATATAGTGAATTAAACCCTATATAGTGTATTAAACCCTATATATTGCATTAAACCCTATATAGTGTATTAAACCCTATATAATGTATTAAACCCTGTATAGTGTATTAAACCCTGTATAGTGCATTAAACCCTATATAGTGTATTAAACCCTATATATTGCATTAAACCCTATATAGTGTATTAAACCCTATATAGTGTATTAAACCCTGTATAGTGTATTAAACCCTGTATAGTGCATTAAACCCTATATAGTGTATTAAACCCTGCATAGTGCATTAAACCCTGTATATTATATTAAACCCTGTATAGTGCATTAAACCCTGTATAGTGTATTAAACCCTGTATATTGCATTAAACCCTATATAATGTATTAAACCCTGTATAGTGTATTAAACCCTGTATAGTGCATTAAACCCTATATAGTGTATTAAACCCTATATAGTGTATTAAACCCTATATAGTGTATTAAACCCTGTATAGTGCATTAAACCCTATATAGTGTATTAAACCCTGTATATTGCATTAAACCCTGTATAGTGTATTAAACCCTATATAGTGTATTAAACCCTGTATAGTGTATTAAACCCTATATAGTGTATTAAACCCTGTATAGTGTATTAAACCCTATATAGTGCATTAAACCCTGTATAGTGTATTAAACCCTATATAGTGCATTAAACCCTGTATAGTGTATTAAACCCTATATAGTGTATTAAACCCTGTATAGTGTATTAAACCCTGTATAGTGTATTAAACCATGTATAGTGTATTAAACCCTATATAGTGTATTAAACCCTGTATAGTGTATTAAACCCTATATAGTGTATTAAACCCTATATAGTGTATTAAACCCTATATAGTGTATTAAACCCTATATAGTGTATTAAACCCTATATAGTGTATTAAACCCTATATAGTGACATTAGGTTAAGTAAAGAGTCTGCTTCTGTTTTAGTGGGAAATAACATCCCTGGTTTGTTTATTAAAAGCAGCTGACGTGAAGAGTTAAACAAACACAGAAGTAACTTTAATCTGAGACTCACCGCCTTCAGCTGCTCCAGTCGGTCCTTCATGATGTTAATGTCACAAATGTGAACTGAAGGAAATCAGTTAATAAATAAAAAGGTTTAGAAGTGAAGTGAAGCAGTCAGTCAGCAGCTGGGAAGTGAAAAGTCCGAGCTAAAAAAAGTCTCTTTTCTCCTCAGACTGTTGTCTTTCTCCTCCAAGTCCACTTTATCCACAAACGGTCCATAAAAATGGCTGATCTGCTCCAAACCAATAGTGTTTTTTTCATCTAAATCTATCCGCTCAGGGGATTAAAACAACAGTTGGGTAAAGCTTAATCTCTCTCTCTCTCTCTATCTCTCTCTATCTCTCCCTCTATCTATCTGCCTGTAATCACTAAACTCGAAGAGCTCTAACTCTGCGCATGCGCACTGGCGCACCTATGCAAACCGTTTGGTTAAGGTGAACACGCCCTGTTTGTCGTAGCCTATCTGTGTGTGTGTGTGTGTGTGTGTGTGTGTGTGTGTGTGTGTGTGTGTGTGTGTGTGTGTGACGTTATTCCTTTGAACAGGTGACACAAATATGAAAATTTAGCTGACCTTTCTTTTAGATCAACTTGCTCTGTGTGTGTGTGTGTGTGTGTGTGTGTGTGTGTGTGTGTGTGTGTGTATGTATGTGTGTGTGTGTGGGGGGGTGTCTGTGTGTGTATATGTGTGTGTGTGTGGGGTGTCTGTGTGTGTCTGTATGTGTGTGTGTGTGTGTGTGTATATGTGTGTGTGTGGGGGGGGTGTCTGTGTGTGTGTGTGTGTGTGTGTGTGGGTATGGGAACTACTGAAATATAATTCCTCTTCCTCTATTTTTTCTCAAACAGTGAACAGAGTGGTGTCCCAGTTTGTTTTTGGATCACAGTATATAAGCCATTAAAAAAAGACGTGTGTGTGTGTGTGTGTGCGTGTGAACCTGTCCACACTGTTTAACATGAATAAAAGAAATACATACGTCACATAATTAAAAAAAAGTATAGAGTTACCAGAATTGTGACTGGATAAACAAGTTAATCATTTCTAATCATTACCAGTTGGCTTCAGTTAATCCTGAGCTTAAGGTAGAATTTGACTTCCGTCACTAGAAATGAGTTTCTTCAACAGTGTTATTAACTTTCAGAAAATGTTTGTTCTGTTGTTTTCTTAACTTCTTTGGAGCATAGTAAATTAAATGTGTAATTAATTTTTCATATGGACATAAGTTACAAGTACAACACAAACTATGAAGGAGTAATTGTACAGTATGACTGCTGTACCGGTGCATTTACACATATATACATAGAAGACATCATAACACATATAAACATCACTCAGAGCAAATATTTTTCTGAATTTCTGAATTAGAATTTATCTGGATTTGCTAAAAATTCATTAAAAAGCCATTGCTTGCATTAAAATAAAGGTTTTACAGGTTATAAGAGTTATAAAGTCTGGTACTAAAAATACTAAAACACTACATGTATAATACAAACATTTGACCTTTGGTTTATATACGGACTACAAGACACACTGGCAGGGAAGTAGATATATAGACCTGATTAGACCTCTCAGATTAGACCTGTCAGATTAGACCTGTGATAGTGTTAGAGTGTTCTCGCCCCCTTGTGGCTAAAATTCATACAACAATGTACATTTATATTTCTATTACTAGGATTCAGCAAATGTCCATACAAAGAAGTGTTTTTAGTCTCTGTCCAAAACTTATCCTCCTGCTCGTACAAATAGGCATTGATCTAGGGATGATACTGATCAAGGGTATGAAAGATTTTCTTGTTTTTGTATATAAAAATTCAATACACATATGTCAGAAATGTTGGCCATCTTGTTCAGGCAAAATTCTGATTATCAATCTGTTTTATGGTCTATCAGTCTTTGGTTATCCATTTTTTTTTGTTTTGCAGTTTATTTTTATAGTTATTTTCTTAGTCGTTCAGTTTCACCTACTGTGAATGCACCAGATTTGCTGGGCATATGGATCTTCTATAGAGGAAATTCAGTCACGTCCATTAGCTACACTCACTATTAGAAATAATTTTTTACACTCTTCCTAGATGATTTATCGGATTCACATATTTTGGTCAGCATGATGCCAAAATCTCCACGAGGAAATTTTTGATAAGACATTCCTGTCCTCAGAATATGAAATAAATCATCTGACTCATCAGAAAAATTCTGAATAAATTTGTCAAACAGGTAAAACACGATTCTTCTGCCAATTAAACATCTCCATGACACTTTTCAACAAAACAGATGTCTGCAAATAAATTCTAAGTTTGGAAGGATAAACATCCTTTATCACTATATTTACAACTCAAGTGCACTGACTTTAAACTTAGAATATATTCGTACATTTGTATGGAATTTACTTGGGATCCAGCTCAGAGAACATTGTGGTTCTGGTCGGATAACATGCTTCCTTTTGTTACCTGTTCATTATTTGAATTTATTAAGAGCATATAGAGAAATTAATCCCAAAGATTTGTAGGCAGATAAAATATGCTCCAACCTGATCAAGGGTCATAAGTCTTTTGTTCAACCAAGAGTGACTGTTATTGCGAGATTTACTTTTTTTAACAATAGGACAGACCTTTTAACCACTGAGCTATTTAATCATGACAGACAAGACACTACACATTTACCTCACTAAACATGCAAAAATATTAAAAAGAACATACTGGATGATCCTCCTATTGCAACACAAAGTAAACCTACATTCAGGGCATGCAATTTTAGTTTGCATAATCTCTATGATTGGCTCATATAGCATTATGTACAAAGCCTGGTATAAAGCTCTTCCTGGTTCTTGTGATCTCCTCTGTAACAGTTAATCATGAAGCAGTTTTGCATATGAACTAAAACCCTTCCCAGCAAACAGCACTTAAAAAAACTCTTCTCAATGCACACACATTTCCACATTTTAATGTATGTAATTGTATGACAAGAAGCAGATAATCCCACAAACAGAAATGCAGCAAAACCTTAAGACAATATTTAAGACATTTTTAATTCGAACAGATTCAGCTGTGTAAGTTTTACAACTAAAGTTTGGGGAAAAGGAAAGGGTCCAGTCACAAGGTATACTGAGAATGTTTTTATTCAAAGTTGTTCTCTAAGTGCTTAAAGCCACACAGAGAAGGAGAATAAGCACTGGGACACTCAGTCTCATGCCGATGAGTGTATATGCATGTCTGCAAGTGAACGCACGTGTGTCCTAGAGTGAGTCTTAATGGTGGCGTCAACATGAGCATGTCTACAATTGAACAATCACTTCACGTTTTATTCAGTCTGAAACAAAATGAAAATTTGAAAAATAAAAATATCTGAGCAGGGAGGGTTTACAGTAAAAGGAACTGGGAGGAGAGGGTGTGGGGACAATTCCAATTGCTGAGGAAACCCAGCAACACCATAACGAAAAGATCAAAAGGTAACAGGTTAGAGGTCGTCGTCCTCATCTGGGAGAGCCGTTTCTGATGCCACCTAAAAGATGAGACAAGAAAAAACCCCAAGTTAAAATTATTATTAGTGCTAAAAATGCAATTGTCATACGCAAAAGGTTGTAATGTCACTAGTCCTGTACACTTCAGAGGTATACTTACTTTCAGGTCATGCTCATACTGTGCAGCAAGTGATGGGTCCATGGCGATTTCGGGTGGGGCTAGGGCAGGCATCTCCACAAACTCCAAGTTGGGATCTCCAATCAGCTTTCGTGCAAGCCACAGGAAAGGCTTCTCAAAGTTATAATTACTCTTGGCGGAGATGTCATAGTACTAAAATGAAACAGACGATACAAGCCACTGTTTTTAAAAAGGAATCAGACTTTCAGGCAAAGATGAAAAGGCAAAGATGATGTACAGCACAATATACCTGTAGGTTCTTCTTGCGGTGGAACACAATGCTCTTAGCTTTCACCTTCCGGTCTTTGATGTCCACTTTGTTGCCGCACAGCACTATTGGAATGTTCTCACACACACGCACCAGGTCACGATGCCAGTTGGGAACATTCTTGTAAGTCACTCGAGAGGTCACGTCAAACATGATGATTGCACACTGAGCTGGAGACAAGGAAAGAGGAGAACTCTGCTCATTACAGCGCACACACACCTGCACACTTGGAACAGCGCCATCGTTTACAAAACTGATGCCGAAGCCAAAGCATACCTTGAATGTAGTATCCGTCTCGCAGGCCTCCGAACTTCTCCTGTCCGGCTGTGTCCCATACGTTGTACTTGATAGCGCCCCTGTTGGTGTGGAAAACCAAGGGATGCACTTCAACACCCAGAGTTGCTGAAAGAAAACAGGATTTAGTTTTAACAGTTTAGTGTTATTAAAAAATAAAACATTATTATTATTAATAATAATAATAATTAATACCCACACTGTTAATTTTATCCATCACAGAGGTATTTCAACACCCATTTTTCCCCACCTACTTGCAATATTTTACACACGTACCAACATATTTCTTTTCAAACTCTCCTGTCAAGTGTCTCTTCACAAAGGTGGTCTTTCCTGTACCCCCATCTCCAACAAGAACAAGCTGTAGACAGAATTAACTGTTACACAAACTGGCAAAACAGCCCCAAGAACACTTCACAAAATAAACAGGCACAGAAACAAATTACTTCTGAAGTCTATACGTTTCTAAATCTGGGGAACAAACTCAGACATTAAAAACCTCTCACTTAGTTGTGATGCATAGTAGTTAAAAGTTAGGCGTTAAACATTATTTTCACAAAGAGACAAACACAGATGTAAAATTTACCTTAAACTGAACCTGTGGGTCGTTTTCTGCCATGTCGAGTGTGTTAATTTGTGACTCAGCAGCGGGACTCTGTGAAAGAGAGAGAGGAAGGGGGGGAGAGAAAGAGAGAGAGAGAGAGAACGAGTAGGGAGAGGGAGGGAGAGAGAGAAAGAATGAGAACGAGAGAGACAATGAGTAGAGATAGAATGAGAATGAGTAGAGAGAGATGGCGATAGAGAATGAGAACGAGATAGAGAGATGGCGGGATGGTTACGGAGAGCACACACATGGGCCATAGTAAATAATTCCTATATTTTGTCCTGATGACCAAAAACAGACAAAATAACATTTACTAAACGGCGCAAAGTTAATGAGCAGCGCGCGCGCGCACACGCAATATTTCGCACAAAACTGTTAATGCGTATTAAAGTCCGTAAACACGCTGGATTAAATACCACAGGCCTTAAACCCCGAACCATCTTACCACATCCTCCAAAACGACTCACTACCGTAAAGACTTTATCCCCGTTGTCATGCTACCAATGACGCTTTGCCGCACTTTTCTAGTTTGATCTGGAACAAAACCCGCTTCCCCATGCTAATTATGCTAATGCTAATGCTACGGGCTGTGCCCTAAACACGCACACTAGGCCCCAGAAGCGTTCGTCCATTCGTCCTAAAAACGAGGCACAGTCACAAAGAGATAAAACAAAGCAGATAACATTATACGCTACATTGCGAACCTAAATAAAAAAAAGCGCTATTTTCTAATCGTGCTAAGCAGCATCCATGCTAACAGCTAGCGCTAGCACACACAACGCTTAGCTTCAGAAAGATAAAAACAACTAAAACACAAATACGTCATTACAGCAGCCTAATGCCTCCGTTAAATGGTTAAAGTAAACATCAGGTCACTATACACTGTTCACGAGATCACTAGAAATAAATAAAAAAAACCCTGAAATGAAATACAAAACAAGTCACTCTTACATCTTAGCACTTTGTGCTCCGCGCAACGCGATATAAAGAAGAGAGCAAATGGCAGCGCCCGCGCGGGATTCAGCGTGCGCCGGTCACATAAACGCTTCCGCCCGCGACACGTGACACTGATGCTGAAACGTGGTGGGGTAAAAAAAAAAAAAAAAACCGCGCGAGCTCGTAATACCGCCCTGCTGTGGCCCGTGTTTTTACTGCCACGAACCCAAGGACCGAGTTTTTATTTGTTTTACTTGAGTTGAATATTTTACTTCTTCTGACGCAAATGTCAGTCCTCAGATAAATGACTGTTCTCTGCAGATTTAAGGGGAAAGTCTCTAACGCCTGCTACAAGTCACCAGAGGATGTCATACGTTATACAAAAATTTTGTTTACATTTATAGGTTCTATCTTACCGTCTGGTGTTTCGTGCTGTTCCTCAACATTAAATGTCATTTATTACAGAATAATCTCTTGTACTCAGATTCAGATTATTGTCAGCCCTACAGCATCGTGTGCACAACTGATCAGTTTATATAATCTGAAATGGATTAGCATGTCCAAAGTGATGTCAGGGGAGAAGACACAAGAAGCCTGACCATAGAGTATATTATTTCAGTATAGCAAAATCAACAACCTCATGCTAGACAGACAGGCAGACAGGCAGACATAGAAACAGACAGACTTACAGACAGAGAAACAGTCAGACAGACAGAGAAACAGACAGACAGACAGAGAAACAGACAGACAGACAGAGAAACAGACAGACAGACATAGAAACAGACAGATAGACAGAGAAACAGACAGACAGACAGAGAAACAGACAGACAGACATAGAAACAGACAGATAGACAGAGAAACACAGAAACAGACAGACAGAGAAAGAGACAGACAGACAGACAGAAACAGACAGACAGAGAAACAGACAGGCACAGAGACAGACAGAGAAACAGACTATCTACACCATCAAACAGAATCTACACCATCAAATCCTCTTTGAATAAAGGGACAGATTAAACCCGAATAGCGCTGTTAGTGAAGGAAGGGAAAGGGCTGATGGGGTTCCTTTCTATTCATCAGGCTGGTCGTATTCAGGGCAGACACAGGCAGAGTGGGAAAGGTCTTCTTTCTGTTTCAGCTTGTTAGCAGTAGCGTGTCTAGTTTTTAAACAGGATTTTGTAGGACAAATCTGCACTAGCAAAGTCTGATTTGTTAGTCGTGTAATGACGTTAAAATGTACTGACTTTATAGGCTTGAAAATTGAATTATTCTTATCATAGTTTATACCGGGAGAGCTGGGTGTAATGCAGAAACAGACACGGAACGGGACAGCATTTCATCACATAGCACCCAACACGTCTCACATACACTCATTCACATTTAAGAGCAATTTAGTAGAGCCAGTCCACCTATTGCTACTGTTTTAGGAAATTCAAGAAAACCAGACACTCACACGGACATGCAGAGAACACATGAAACCACACAAGACAGCAACCTGATATCAAGATTGAACTGAGAATCATGGTAACGCTACCTAATATACGACAGCCATACGATAGACTTTATATATTATCAAGAAATTTTGAAGTAAATAACATTTCAAAGATATATTGGTGATTGACAAGGAGCCACAGATGATTATTATTTTCCTGATTTATTTGTCAGGAATAGTAGAACAAACACAAGACATTATACTGTACCCCCAGACTAATTATGATGAATGTTAAACATTAGCTTATATTATACCACAGTATCTTGGACCACAGGAATCTTGGATAGTTAGTGTATAAGATTCCCACTTGTTGAGTCTTGAACACATATTTTACACACCTAAATATACAGCTTAGCACTTAATCTAAAATTCTTGCTACAAGTTTAACACTCCATGATTTGTGTTAGCAATCCCATCATAGATTAAATATGCTAGCTTGAGTCTGGTCACTTTTTCTAATCTTTTATATCAAGGCTTGTTTGTGAACTTTCCTAAAGCATGTGCACAAGCTCCTACACACACACACACACACACACACACACACACACAGACACACACATACACAACCACTACAGCGGAAGTGTTTTTTTCAGTTCTGTCTTCCCTCCCATAATAGCACAATTGCACCTTATAGTCAGAAGTGCATCCGAAGGTAAGTACTTGATGCTTGACTCTTCAGCTTTTCATAGATTTTCACAGTTCCATTCCCCAAAACCAAGCTGTAAAACTGACACAAACACACATGCTTGAGCAAGACAAATGATGTAGAGGATGTGAGGTTTAGGTGTGATGAAATAGCTCAGATATCACTGTAAAAAAATAATTGATATCCGGCTTTGTGCGGATTTTCGTGCTCCTGAGTTTAAAACTCTCTGTTTAGGTGATGTCTCTCCGTTCGGACCAGAGAGAGGATGGAGAGAACACCTCCGGCTCCTCAGAGGCTAAAACAGACCGTTATGGATTCCTGCTTGTTAATGGAGATACAAACAATGACAGGTCAATGTTAGAAAACACACACACACACAAACACACACACACACGCACACGCACACACACACACACACACACACACACATTGTGTAAGAACTGTGTTTTCAGCTAAGTATATGTATTTTATAAACATAACTTTTTCTCAACCGTCACCTACAATTACTTTCTCTGTTGCGCTCAACATCCTGCCGCATTACCATGGTGATATTGGCCCTGACAGAATGTGGTTTCCTGTTGTGTGTGTATGTATATGTGTGTTAGGTTGTTTATTATGACAGTTGTACTTTGTAATCTCAGTAACTTACATTTAAAGGCCACATGTTGCAATGTTGTGGACAAGGAGCAAAACTTGTAAACAGTTACTTGTGTAAACTCTCAGTATATATATTACTATAACTACATCTAAAATTTAGTTTAATTAGGTTTGTTAATTTATATTCTGATATCTAAAATGACACTGGTGTGTGTTTTTCTTTTACAGAACAGAAAGAAATATTGTACTGAAATTGTCAGTGCTGTCGTGTATTGTAATAGATTTGTTATTAATGTCAGTATTGTCATTATTTGTCATTAATGTCATTATTATCTTGGTTTTATTTTGTCTAGCCTAATGCAGTTAAATGCATGTGCTCATACGTTTAGTAAAAATCAACTTGTCTAGCAAGAAATTGAGCATTATTAAACATTTTTATGCTGCATGTGTTAATAGAGAACCTTTAACAGTAATATCCATATCAGACCTTATATAAGCAACATATCTTTTCAGTAATGCCACAAAGAGCGGTAATAAGCATACTTATTATCTTACAACCGTACAATCATTTTGTTTTTATGCTGAACTTGTATCACCAGTAGTGATGACCTCAGTCCTGAGTTGGTGAGACACCGTGAAATGAAATGGATCAACCTTATGAGCCAGTGGGATCAGGTGATGGAGAAGAAGCATAGTAAGGTATGTTAAAAAGACATTGCACTGTCAGAAACCCAAAATGTTCTACATCATCTTCTTTTGATTATAGATCAAAGCTCAGTGCCAGAAGGGAATCCCAGCATCTGTGAGGTGCAAGTGCTGGCCCCTGCTGTGTGGAGCGACACAGAGGAAAGAGAATAACAAAGATCTCTACAATGTGAGTACATATGTTAATAAGTAGTAGAGGAAAGAAAAGAAAAGAAATTAATCACTGGCTGTTTATACACAGTCCAGTACAGTGTTTATATATAGTATAAATATTCTAGAAAGTATCTTTCTTCATTTAATCACCTATGCCTACATTTCACTTCAAACGTCCAGGTGCCTATGGAGCAACATCCATCCATCCATCCACCCATCCATCCATCCATCTATTAATTCCATCCATCTATATATCTATTCATTCATTTATTCATTCATTTCAGTAACTGCTTTGTCCTGGTCAGGGTTGTGGTGGATTTAGAGTTTATCTGTACTGGCAAGAAAGAATGGAATGACAGTCCATCTCACACGCTTCAATGTTTGGTAGATCTCTTTAACCGTCACCTTTCAAGATTCTACATTTATAGCATTTAGCAGACACACTTATCCAGAGCAACTTACATTTATCTCATTTATACAACAGAGCAGCTGAGGGTTAAGGGCCTTGCCCATGGTAATTTGGTGGTTCTGGTACTAAATTTGGTACTAAAGTACTAAAATACCACTGTTCCCATGACTGACTGACTCTCTCCAAAGAACTTCATTAGCATTTTACCATACAAAGGACCCTTGGTGTGCTTCAACTTGTTGCATTTGCTAGCAAAAATCTGTTTTCCCCTTTGTGCAATAAGCATAATTTACCAGTAGTTGTTTGTACTGGAACAAAACCCGTTTTGCCAGTCAAGAACTGTCACTTTTGGCATTGAAGCAAGTGAAATGGCTCCAGATGGATAGTCAGAGGAAAGCAGCTATTGAATTAGAGAAGAACACCATCTTTCCCATGACCTGTTCTGACCTGTTAATTCTAGTTTGTGTTTCTCTTTATTTCTCTGTGTCAGACTCTGGAGTCGTCCCCGGGTCAGCAAAGCTGGATTGATGTCATCAAGAGAGACACAGACAGGCAGTTTCCTTTCCATGAGATGTTTCAGTCCAAAGACGGCCATGGGTAAAAGCAATCTTATTTTCGTCACTGTCCTTAAACATCATTCATGTCCATGCTGATTAATCCGGCTTGTTCTGACAAGCCATCAGCTGAAAAACACAGGCCATACTGGTGAAACTGGTAGATGATTATTCTGATTTACACCTACAAACCTGTTTCAATAAAAAAAAGGACGATAGACAGCCAAGGATTCATTGTCCTTGTGTCCTAAATTGAGATTATTAGATATTTCAATTACATTTACAGCATTTTAGCAGACACTCCTATCCAGAGTGACTTACATTTTTATTTCAGTTTATACACCTGAGCAATTGAGGGTTAAGGGCCTTGCTCAGGGGCCCAGCAGTGGCAGCTTGGTGGACCTGGGATTCAAACCCATGACCTTCCAATCAGTAGTCTTAACCACTGAGCTACCACATCCCAACATGACTCTGGCATGCATTCACAGCATTTCGCACACACCCTTATCCAGAGCAGCTTACTTTTTTCTTTTAATACAATTGAGGGTTGGGGCCTTGCTCAGGGACCCAGCAGCGATAGTTAGTGGACCTGGGATTTGAACTCACAACCTTCTGATTGGTAGACTAACACCTTAACCACTAAGCTGCCACATCCCGATTAAAGGGACCCACACTTACTTTAGATTTACTTTTTTTGGATTTTTTTGGCAGTGGATACAGCAAAGCTAATACACATTTCTGTTTTTATATTCTTTTATACGAGAAGTCAGCAAGGCTTGTTGCAGGTTCTAAAGGCTTACACTCAGTTTCGGCCAGATGAGGGGTACTGCCAGGCGCAGGGTCCTGTGGCGGCAGTGCTACTAATGCACATGCCCATGGAGGTACATATCCTAATTTATGACAAATTAATGAAAATTATGGCTTGTTTACTACAGTATTGCTGGTATGGTTTGAGTTTATATGAAATCATCACTGCAAATAAGCGCATATTTATTCTGACTGATCTTCAGGATTACTCTACCCTATCTACAGGGCATGAGAGTTCACTAAATAGTTTATTGAGGATAAAAATCATGTAAGACATATGCCATGGTTTTCACATTGATTAGATTTCAGAACACCTGTGAGAGATTTTGGAGTAATGTTTTAGACAGCACTCTCCATAAACAGTATCTTAATGAGGAAATTTGTTTATTCCACCAGATAGACTCCAGATACTTGTAGAACCTACAGTATATTAAGGTGCATTGCATATTAAGGTGCATTGTTTTGGTTGCTTGTGCTGGCCCAAAACTTTACCTTCCTTAATTTATCATCTATTTGTATGACAGTGATTACAGTATGTTGAAAAGCCTAGCTAGTCATTTTTATCATGTTTAACTGGTCAACACAACTGCTTAACTTCTAAAATGCCTATTCCATAAAAATTTCAGGAAGCGTTCTGGTGTTTGGTACAGATCAGCGAACACTACCTCCCTGGATACTACAGTCCCCTGCTGGTAGGGCAGAATTAAACCAAGCCACAGCAGACTTGGGGAGAATGTGCCACTGTTTTTATAGCCCATTGCACTTTCTGTCTGTACAGGAGGGAGTTTTGTTCGATGCTGCAGTTCTCTTTGGAGTGCTTAAAAGGACATGTCCAGCTGCATACAAACACATGCAGAGACAGGGGGTGGAGCCTCTCATGTTTGCCACCGATTGGCTGATGTGCCTGTATAGCCGCCACCTGCCATTCAACACTTTACTCCGAGTCTGGGATCTCTTCTTCTGCAATGGTGAGGGATGAATTGTGCAGGTTTGTCTTTATGCCTTTACTGACTGATAAGTATGCAACTAATACATGTGTGTGTTGCAGGCGTACGTGTGCTGTTTCAGGTGGCTGTGGTTTTAGTGCGACGTTGCTTAGGGGAGGCTCGACAACGGAAAGAGTGTGAGGGCCAGATGGAGACTCTGGAGAGACTGCGGTCAGTCAAGGGGCTTGTCCAACACGAGCAGGCCGATGTCTTTATTCAAGAGGTGTGTAATTTAAATGGGACCAGTGCTCAAACTAAATTAAGTCCATTGGGAAGCTGTCCGTTGGTTTCTGTGTTAATTGAAGTACCTTTATACTACCGATAAATATCTATAAAAGAAGCAATGTGTAAATGTTTGTTGTTTTTATATTTCTTTATTGTTTTGTTATGAAAGCCTGTTACATCTTGATCAATATTTGGAATATATCGTCGCTGTCGGGCGGAAACCTCGTATGTCCAAATTTGGTCAATTTCATATTTTTTCACATATCGATGCTATTGGTCAGTCCCCATGTGGGTCTGTTATTTTTAAAGTTATTAACCAATCTAAAGTCTTGAAAATAGCTTGAGCGCAAATCTCATAACTCCATTGGACACTTCAACTGTCCACCTCTTCCTCACTCTGCGGGAGAGCTTCACGGCATATTTCTCCTTAATAAGAGTCGCAATGAATCAACACGTCTTCTGAGGTAAATGTCTTCAAAACACTGGGCTCAAAGAAAAAAAAATCTTGACCCCCGCTAGTTCTGGTGCTCGTCTGAGGACAGGAATTTAGCGCAAGACAATCCACTGCAACGCGGACTAAACCCTGTGCACTGCAGATAAGGTACGGCGATTTTTTAATTTCCTGAAAAATAACGGTTTTGGAGATATGAGGATTCCTCCCGACAGCGACGATATGTATGCCTGCATGACTACCTGCATGTTTTGTTGCTTGACGCACAGGAAATCTGTAGCAATTCGTGTAAAAAAGTAATTTTGTAGTATATACACAGAGTAAAATCATTTATTTCTCTCATTCTCTCCTTTTTAGGTGTGTTCAGTACCTTTGTCCTTGGGAGAGCTCCAACGACAGACTGAAAAGGAGTTACAGAAATGGAGGAAAGAGCGCCCAGGTTCGACCTTTGACCCCCGAGATCGTTGCCAAGGATACTATATGATATGGGAGAAAGGGAAGGAAAGGGTGAAGGAGAACGAAAAGAAGGAGAGACAAAGCAAGAACCTGAAGGTCCCTGTGATGCGTTCACACTCGTCTCTCTCTCCAGCAATCCTTCGTAAAAAATGGAGGAAGAGAGAAAGTAAAACAGAGACTGAGGAGTGGGAAGGAAGAGGGTTTATGAAACAGTGCAGTGATGATGAAGAGAAAAGGAGGGCGAGCGTGTGTGGTGTAGCTGGAGAGCTAATGGCGAAGACACAGAAGACACCACCTGAGTTCAGTAAACACTTACAGATAGAGTGTAACACAACCGTTAACAAACAGTGTACATCAGCTATGGAAACACAGCTGGATTCGGAACTGTCAGATCGCAATGACACTGTGTTTGAGGAGGATGAGAACGACGTGGTTGTCATTGCCGTCCCATCGCACACTGACACTGGTGACCATGAAGAAGAAAGAAAGCTGCCTAACAGCCTGAAAGAAGATGATTTACTAACAGCTACCAGTCAACAGGAAACAGAAAAACAGCATGGCACCGAGGCATGGCAAGACGAAGAAAAGAAAGAACAGACTCCCAGAGATAACCAGGATGAAGAAATTTTAACACATCGAGACCAACAGGAGCCTGAAACACAACAAGAGGAATCACAACCTTCCCAACTAGAGGAAGTAGAGGATGCAAGAAACAAACCTGAGCAGGAACCCCAAGAAATCAAAAATAAACAGGAAGAGGAAACTGAAATTAAGACATGTAATCCTGAAGAGAAGGTACACCTTAAAATCAACACACAAGAAGACGATGTAGAAGTCCAAGAAAATACTGACAAACAGGAGAAACCGGAGCAGGAAAACGGAACGAAGAGTAAACGTGAAGGCAAAATGCGAATGGATTCTAGTAAAAATAAACAGGAAATAGAGACAAATAGCCAAGAACAAGAAGAAGAAATACATCTAGGCAGCACTAAAGAGGAAGCAATACAGTTAGGAAAAGAAAAACAAACAATAAGCAGTGAGGAGGAAGTGGAAATAGAGGAAGAAAAGGAAATACAGACAAAGAGCAATGAACAAGAAGTGGAAATTCAGGAAGACAAGGGAATTATGACAAACAGCAGTGTACAGGAAGAGGAAATAAAGGAAGAAAAGGAAATACAGGCAAACAGCAGCGAACATGAAGTGGAAATAAAGGAAGAAAAGGAAATACAGGCAAACAGCAGCGAACATGAAGTGGAAATAAAGGAAGAAAAGGAAATACAGGCAAACAGCAGCGAACATGAAGTGGAAATAAAGGAAGAAAAGGAAATACAGGTAAACAGCAGCGAACAAGAAGTGGAAATAGAGGAAGAAAAGGAAATACAGGCAGAGAGCAGTGAACAAGAAGTGGAAATAGAGGAAGAAAAGGGAATTATGGCAAACAGCAATGTACAGGAAGAGAAAGTAGAGAAAGAAAAGGAAATACAGGCAAACAGCAGCGAACGTGAAGTGGAAATAGAGGAAGAAAAGGAAATACAGGCAAACAGCAGCGAACATGAAGTGGAAATAGAGGAAGAAAAGGAAATACAGGTAAACAGCAGCACACATGAAGTGGAAATAGAGAAAGAAAAGGAAATACATGCAAAGAGTTGCAAACAAGAAATGGAAATTATGGAAGGAAAGGGAATTAACGTAAACAACAGTGAACAGGAAGTGGAAATAGAGAATGGAGACAAACAAGCACATAGTGCTAATGAAGAAGAGAAGCTAAAAATATCTCTCATACACACACAAGATGAGCTTCAGCAACAGGAAGACAGCACACAAAAAATTGAAGTTGGGCAAATTGTGGAAATGGAAGAGGAAATGCATTCAAATGTACAAACTCCAGAAGATCAGAAGGATGCAGAGGATCGAGCACCTTCCGTTCAAGAAGAAGAAGGTCATGTGAAAGATGAATGCTGTGGAAATGGAAGCAATAAAAATGTGGAAAACACACAGCAAGAGCTGGAAGGAGAGAGACAGAATGAGGCACGGATTAGTGATGCACCTGCGGAGGAAATCGAAGGAAATGTCACGGACGGAGAAAAGGGAAGTAGCAATAGTCTCACAGTGGATCAAGCGGAATCAGAAACTTTAGTGTCTTCACCTTGCGTTCAACTAGAGAGGGTGAAAGAACATTCTGGAGAATCAGAGACTTCACGGAACTCCGACTGGACCCAGGATGAAAACACGGAAGTTAACAAAATGTCCACACCTGAACATGTGGAACCTGACAGAACCAGTGTATCTAGAAATCCAGAGCCTCTACAGCCAAACAAAAAGGAAGAGGAAGTGGAAATAGAGGTAAATATACCATCTAACTCAAATCCACAGCTCAGACTTCGCAGGTCCTCCAGCTCCCACACCTCCTATCCCACGATCCTCTCTGGGGACACTTTCAGGGACCCGCAACAAAGCATCAAACGAGATTCATGCCCCCGAACCACAGAGGAAGAAGAGTCAGACATCGCACAGCCTACACAAACACAATGCTCAAAACAGGAAGATTCACAAAAACCACAAACGCAATCTCAATCGAAGTCAAACAAACCCAAACGCAAGGGTCTGTTTCAACGACTCAGAGCTGACACGCCTTCCAAATCCACCATCCCCAAAATCGTCATTCAGGACTTCAGTGAGGCAGAGGAAAAGATGAGCTCTAAGGAGAGGAGGCGGCGGAGGAGGATGCAGGAGAGGAAAGAGAAAGAGGAAGATAAGGAAAGGAAGAAGCTGGAGAAAGAGCTGGAGAAAGAAAAGGAGAGGGAAAGGAAAAAAACACAAACGAGAGGAAAGAGCTTTCAGGCTCTCAGTAGAAAGCATGACGACAATGAAATTTTCTCTGAAAGAAGCGGCTCGCCGGCGGTAGGACGTAAAAGGACGTCTTTCTCCGAGAGTTATTTTTGACTCAGGGAGACACTGACATTTCTCAGCATTTTATATAAATGGATTGTAGTATGATTCATTCATTTTTCATTTTGCAGAACATACACTGCTTTAGAGAGAAATGCTTATAAAACTTGTTTGTCTTTTCAAACCCTTATCAAACATCTTTGTATATACAGTACACCTGACCATTAAAGCAAAACGTGCCTATTTTGTTACTCTATCCAACTACTGTCGAAGGAAATTAATGAACATCTGCTGACCAATCAGATTAAGAATCCAGCAGCACAAGTGGTATAAATTATTTTATTATTTTATTCCTTGGTATTTGAATGTTGTGATTTCCTAAATCAGAATTTTAACCGAGTTAATAGCCAGTGATGTTTTAGCATTTTTGGTAATGACTGGTTGGTTAGCAAAATAAAATCAGCCGTGTGAACACAACTCACCTGTAAAGACAATTATAGGTATCTCATTTATATTTTTATTGGCCGTTTATGGATGTTCCAAGGTCAGTAAAGACATCTGAGAAGATTTTGTTTAGCACAGAGATTACTTTTCCTAACACACCTTAAGTGAATTTTAGTAAATTAACTACACTGTGTTCAAACCACAGAAGTAAATAGATTGACATGTACGATGATTCGGGTGCAATGTGTCTTGTTTTGACTGTTTCACCACTGATTCTACTTAAAAAAAAGCGAAAAACAAACCACTTGAAACACTTGAACTTAAAAAAAATTACAAAGAACGTTCCAAATGGATCCATTATGAGGTTCCTTGGTACGAATTGTCCATTTTCTTTTTTGCTCTTTTCTTTTGCTCTTTGCTGCGCAGTTTATTCCGACTGTCTCTCGTCCTCGCTGTCGCTGGCGAGCACTTCCTGGCTCTGCATTGTCTGATCGTTTGCCTTAGTCGAATCCGGTATCACGGAGCCGAAGAAAAGTGAGCAGAACTGAAAATGACAGGATGAAAATGTAATGAACGATAAATGAACAGCTGATCAGAAATGTACAGCGTGTTAAAATTCAAAACCGCTTTTAAACCTTTTTATTGGGTGGTCCCAACACTGACTCCTCCTCGGGCTCCACATCCTCGTCTTCCTCTTCGCTGGACAACCGGTTTTTGTGGTTGGTGGAGGACGTTTGAGGTTGAGGTTGGTAAGATGGGCCAGCGAGGTCACTGGTCTCCATGGCGATGAGATACGAGTCAATATCATCGCACATAAAGTCGTCGGGTGGGAGTTCAGCACGGGCTCTGGGAGACGGAGCGGAACAGATCAAGAACAAAGATAATAATTAACGAATTAATTTAAATGTGTGGAAATAGAAAATATAGCCCGTAGCGTCCGCTCATGAAAGTTTGCATACCCATTAGCTTTGTTGTTGTTGTGGTTGTGCTGGTGTGTGTCTTCAGACAGAGTAGCAAGTACAAAGTTCGCCTCTAAGACACTGTCGGACACGCTCAGGACAACAGGGCTAAGACATGGACACGCACACAGACACACAAATAAAAAGCACTTTTAGGACAAAACATAAAAGAAATCTGTTATTAATTTGTGGTATTAAGCAGTTTACCTGCCAGGCTCTTCAAAATACATGGAGATGGGAAGACCTGCTGTTTCAGCAAACACCAATAAACCCTGTGAACCAGAGAGAAGTGTTTAAACTAACATACAGCCTTCCATCAACATTTACGCACTCAGAATAACATTTCAAATAAACAGTTTTAAGACGAAGCAGTAACTAAAAACAGGAAAGAGACGATTAACAGCTGAAAACTGACAGTCTTGTGAACTTTGAACTTAATCAGCTACTTACAATTTATACATTAGACATTCTCAGCATCTTTATTTAAAAATAAACCAAACACCTTATTCAAGCATTTGGATGAATCTTGAACACGTACCATATGACTGTGCTGTATATAGAAATTAGACAAATTAAAGGAAAAACTGTGGAACTACAGGGTGTGGGGGGCATTTACTTTTGCTAGTACAGAGATTGCATCTACTTGTCTGTTAGAGTTAAGTCGCTGCCCCACTGAAAATCTTTTTTGTCTCTTTTCCCCTTGCTTTCTTTCTGTAGCTCAACATAGTGACATAAATGCATTAGACCCTGTAAGTGTGTGTGTGTTTACCCGGAGTTCTTTGAGACAAAAGGTGATGCTGGTCTCAGAGCCAATAGCAAAGTGATCGAATTCATCGGAGCTCAAACACAACTCGGTCATCATGGCTTTTGATGAATCTTGGAAGAAAGGAGAAAGGTAGAAAGAGAATTTTTTTAAACAGCGTATAGGAATAAAAAGGTTAGATTTTGTAAAAGACGTCATGGACTGGTGTCAGTGCTACAGTTTAAGAGCTACAGCATCTATTCATTTTGGACATTAGAACTTCACACAGTTCATATGTTTAACACATTCTTCATTAGACAATTATTAATAAATGTATCAAGAGTTTTTTTACATCGTCATTTTTCCACGTAATGCTTTTAACTAGCACACTGGTAAAAGTGACTTATCAGACATCAGTATAAATAAATTATTTTTTATTATTATGTTAAGTCTGATCTAAAATGAGGCAGGAATTGTGTTGGTTGAAGATAAACACCTTCAAATTTTTGACGCTTATGAACAAGCACTTGGGCTTGTGCTTGTACTGAGATTTTTAAGCCACCTGATGCATCTGAAATGTGTTACCATTTGGAAAACCACAACGACCACCACTGTAACATTAGGTCTAGTAAAGCAGGAACAGTGAATCGTACTTTTAAAGACATTTTACAGAACAGAAAATAACTTAGAAACCCGGCACTTCATCACCTGCATCGTCTTCCACGTGGTTCCTGAGCCAAACCCGATCGCTGCTCACTGATACGTTCACTTCGTCCAGAGAGGGTGGGAAATGCAGTACTGTATCCACCCACAACCTGCACACAGAAGACAGTGGAAGAAGAAAGTGAGACAGAGACTGAAGTAGAGATAAAGGAAAAGAGAGAAAGAGGGAGGAAGAAGGACCTGGGTTGAGCTTGGAGCACGTTGGTGCAGGTGTCCTTGTTAAACACTGCTTGCAAACACTCACAGTCCTGAAAGGACAGGTTGTGTGTCTTTAAAAGCCCTGAAACACACACACACACACACACACGTCTCATTAGAAGGGGAATTCGTTAGATCGTTTGTTCCCCTTTCCCCTCTACTCTCCATCTCCCTCCTGGTCATGTTATTTCCTCCACCAATTTATTTCAACTTCCAATTTTTTTTATTGTATCTTTCTTCTCTCTCTCTTCCTCTCTTTAATCTTTCCCTCTTCATATCCTACCCTACTTACACATACTCATTTCTCTCTGCTTCACTTTATCCTTTTTCTTTCACGTCTCAGTGTCTTACATCACTCAGTTTTTCTCTCTCTTTTTACCTCGTCTTCCTCCCCATCACCTTCACCTCCTTTCACCTTTTCTTTTCCCTTCTCTCTACCTTTGCCTCCTTCACTTTTCAGTTTTCTCCGCATCGAGTTGCTGCTCTTACTAAGTAAACCTAATGTATGGCAAACGTGGCAGAAGTTATTTTTACCACCAGATGTTTATCATTTTAAATACAGACTGTCCCTGAGATGTGTTCTATTCCTTTTATAACACAGTAATTGCCAACAATGAATTATTTTAGTTCCTGAAATCCTTTACAAATGTATTTTTTCCTCATATGCCTTGAAAAATACACAGTATATCATGTTACTAACAAACCAAGAAAAGAATGTCTTCATCCTAAAGACTTTCCTAAAGACAGTGTGACAAAAAACTCCTTCCATGAATGTTATAAAATTGTTTCCATTATTTCTATGACTTCTATGACTTTTTACCATGTTTGCAGTGGAGTGTGATTCTCAAACGACTCTTCTCGGTGTTCATCTCAATGCGGCACTTTTCCACAGAGCGCTCTAGAGATGAGAGAGACCTAAAAACTGTCTGTACACTCTGAGAGAGAGAGAGAGAGAGAGAGAGAGAGAGAGAACTGAAACACACTGAAACACTGAACCTATAAAAGAAACAATCTCATTGATTTGAAACAGTGCTCATGGACACATTCTGAAATTTCACAGCATCCGACCCTCATACTGGTGATTTTTAGAAGTTGAAGAGAAACCAGAGATCATGCAAAATATAACATAATAAATAACTGCCACATAGTAAATTAATATCACAGATTTAGTTTGAGAAGAAGTGTTTGGGAAGAGGCTGGTAACATTAGAAGACTTTGCTTGTTACTTTGATGGGCATTTTGCAGCGAAAGGCTTGGTCTGGAGGATGCTGGAACCTCTGGAAGAAGAGTGGAGACATCAGGAAATAGGCAAACGCTGATCGAGATGAGTTCACTGCACGCAGGGTTAGCTGCAAAACATGGGCACATGATATTTACATAAATATAAATGATAAATAAATACAAATATCAATATGAGATCTAATGCATCAAACATAATGCCTTTAGACCCTTAATTTAGTGATATTAATGGTAATATTTAACTCCCCTTGACCACACAAGCAGACACACAGACACTAACCCCATCCTCAGTGGGCTCCAAGTAAAGTTCTTCTCCAATCCTTGAAAGGGAGTGTATTGCTTTGGCCAGCACTGTAAGACACAATGTATATATAATAACACAACAAAAGGTTATTATTGTATTTTTTATAGTATTTTTTAACTACAAACTAACAATATCTTGCAGATAATTCTCAGGGTTTGCCAAAGGTTGCCTGTATTTTGCATACAAACTAAATTACAATAGAGAGAGTCAAGAAGCTTTTATTGTCATTTCAACCATATATAGCTGTTGCAGTACATGGTGAAATGAGACAACGTTTCTCCAAGATTACACAGGACATTGTTTAATAATATTTTAAAAAGGAATGCAGATAAAAAAGATTCTGCCTTCTTAGATTCGTGAGTGTGTGTTCTTCAAATGCCAACAATAAACTATGAAAATAACAACAACAACAAAGCCTACAGGGACAATGTTAGCTCAAGTGGTTAAGGGTCTTGGTTGTTGATTGGAAGATCAAGGTTCAAGCCCCAGCACTGATAAAGCTGGGGCTGCTGAGCAACACACTAAAAAATCTGCTCCATGAGTGCAGTATCATGGTGACACTGTGTCCTGACCCTAACCTTCAAAGTTGGGATATAAGAAAAAAGAACTTCACTGTGCTGTAACGTATACGTGACAACAGAAAAAACTGCTACTTCTAAACACATCTGGATACAGATAATATAGTGAATTAATATTATTTCTGCTCCTGTCCAACATTTACATTTCTGTCATTTAGTAAAACACTTTTATCCAGAGTGACTTACAATTGATTTCAATTTATACAACTAAGCATTAAGAGCAATTGAGGATTAAGGGTCTTGGTCTGGGCCCCAGCAGTGGCAGCCTGGTGGATCTGGGATTCGAACCCATGACCTTCTGGTCAATAGTCCAACACCTTAACCACTAGGCCACCACATCCCCTTATTATTAGATGACAACCAACCAGATTTGCACCAGAATAACTCTCTCTCTCTCACACTCATCTTCTACCGCTTATCTGAACTATCTCGGGTCACGGGGAGCCTGTGCCTATCTCAGGCGTCATCGGGCATCAAGTCAGGATACACCCTGGACGGAGTGCCAACCCATCACAGGGCACACACACACACACTCATTCACTCACACAATCACACACTACGGACAATTTTTCTGCACCAGAATAATAAAAGGTTTATTTAGGGATGGTTCTGAGATTAATCCCCTGAAGTTAAAACCTATTTTTAAACATGCAGGTTTTGTTCAAAACAGTTTCAAACGATTAAAAGGTTATAGGAACATTAAGAAACTTAGATTTCCATAAAGAAAACTTTCCTGGAACAAAAAAAAAGTTAAAACTGTTCTATAAACAGCCAATAATCGTTAGTTTGAGATACAAGGCAATATAATAAAGAGATATAAGAGTATTAGTGATTTGACGTCAGTATGATTAACGTTGTTGTTTGTTGTTATTTACATATTTAAATCACCTTTGACGTTTCCTCCTGTAGCGACGCAGTCCATCCTCGTGCACTATTAACTATCTAGAGGCGTAGACATTATTTAAAAAAAATAACGTTGTTTGTTTTTGGTTACGGTTTAACGCACATGCTGGTGCACAAACACACTCAACAACAACCATTTATTCAGACAAATAAAAACAATTCTAAACTGTTTACTTCTCATCACTTCGCCATGTCGCGCGCTAAGTTCAACCAATCAACACGCTTTACGTCATATAAACGCGCCAGGGAGGAATCTCAAATGGCTCCCTGTTAGACTTCCCTATTTAGGGCACTTAAGTAGGAACTAGGGAGCTATTTGAGGCTCGGGCAGATGTGTGCAAACAACACACTTATTTTTATGCTATTTATGATTTCTCGTCCAGATATTAATGTAGTATTTAATCTAGTATTTCCACACATTTCTCATGATATAATCAAACCACATACAGATTTTGTGTTTAATATAGTTTCATTCACAGTTTAATGTTTATTTTATTAGACACTGAGCTTTAGATCAGAAAATAAAGACAAAATAAAGACACATAAAGCCTATGTGACATATTCTAAACTCATATTTATTCAGGAGAGCAGTTAATGAGGTGTATACGTATATGCTTCCATTCATTCATCATCAGGAGCCACTTTGTCCTTGTCAGGGTTGCACATGGATCATATCCCTGAAACACTGGGTGTGAGACACTGTCTTATTCACACACAATTCAGCTCAGCCCAGTCAAGCTGTCATGTTTATTGGGAGGTGAGAGGAGACTGGAGAACCCACCCAGACAGTAACCTGAGCTCAAGATCGGACCAGGGACGCTGGATCCGTGGGACAGAGGCACCTCCTTGTGTACCGCCCTGTACACATTTAATTAATCATAAATAATAACTAAATAAATAAAGTGACATGATCATGACATGATCTGCGACTCCTCACTGCAAATTATGGTTTCAAATGTATCTATTCATGTGTGTGTTTATGTAGGTTTTTTTTTGTTTATTTTTGTTTAGTATCATTTGATCAGATTTAGCATTAAAACAGCAAACCAAAACACACCTATAAATTACAGTGACCATAGTAACACAATTTCACTGTAATAACAAAAATACACATGCATGTTGACACAAGTGTGACAGTGGACAGAGAGTACGAAGAGAAGACTTTCTTCCTATGAAAGATGTCAACTTGACACACTTGTCTTTCTTGTCTGTCTGGGTCTGTGTCATTGCTGAACACACCTCTGTGCATTTCATCGGACGTGTGCATGTCTTTCAAATACAAATAAAATCGACACTTACTGGGACGCTAAACAAAAAACGGCTGGATTTGGATGATATGGAAGCGTCATCATTTCAAAATCTGAGTGGGATATAAACAACAGTGAAATTTTAAACTCACTTCGCTAGGAGATGAACCAAAGACATGAAGAATGAAATGATGTTGAGCCACGATACTTCAGGATTTGGTGGAATTTTACTTTTGGCTTTAGACAAATATTGAATGTTGTGTGTTTGTGAGTATGCGTGTACTAATGTTATAATGACTTTGTGTCGCATGTGTGACATGTAATCTTATCTTTTACTTTCACTGTGTGTAAATGGCGGACGTAAACTCTGTATCCGACACTCAGGGCTTGTTGCAGTCGATGCTTCAAAAGCTGAGGCTCCAACCAAGACCTGAGAACATCAGTATGCACGCAGGAGATAAAAAACAGTTTGGTACAACGGTGATCGAGCAAAATGGAGGTGCTGCTCAGAGCCCACCTCAAACTCCACCAATGTACAATTTCGATTTTAATATGGACAGCAAATCTATTGTGACCAATCTGGCTGGCACACCGGGTTCGACTGGTGTATCCACATCTCTTTTCCAAGAATTTTCCCAAGGAATTGATGTTCGAAATTCACAAATGTCATCCACACCAAAACAGAGAACACTAAATTGGAATTTTATGAGCAACCACACTGTATCAGGAGGGAACATGGGCATCAGTAAACACCCAGATGATGGCATGATTCCAAGGCAAGCCAAGCAGCAAAAATTCTCTCTGACAAAAAACAGTGCATCTTCTCTACAAAGTATAGAAAGGATGTTGCCCTCAACTCTTACATCAAGCCAGGTGGAATCAAACATCCAGGACCAGGGAGCTGGACAGAAAAGATGGACTCAGAAGGTGAAGGAAAAATGGAAGGAGAGACACAAAAGCATACCCAGAAGAGAACAAAATAACAGAGAGAAACAAGAACAGAACAACATATCAAATGTAAGTTTTTTGTATTTATATAATTGCATTCATTTAGTCTTAAACTTAGTAATTTATCTCAGTCAGTTAAATAATTCGCCTTTCTTTCTGTACTCTATGTAGAGCATCATGTCTCCAATTCCTGCCCAAACTGTGCCCTATGAAAACACAACTACAAAATTCAACCAGGACGTGAGTGTCCAGGACCAGCCAATCAACAACGGTTCAGTCGAAGACAATCCCAGTCAACTTGATCACATGAGGTACATGAAATATGAGCTATGTAGTTATCAGAGCACATCTTTCATTTTTGAGAATGTTGTCCTGCTCACCTGCTGAACTCAGACGCCCTCAGAGAAGGAGAAAATGAAATTGTAACTAGTGTTAAGGAATTCCAACTAAAGCAGTAACTAAGGAGATATCATGGTGTTTATAATGTGCCATGTCAAGACAGTTGTATTTCAACCTGGCTGCTGCAGGAAAGCTGAATATTGTGTCTATATCAGCACACCTTAAAGGGATTTAACAACAAAACTTGTTTTATAAGAATCTGGACAAGATTTAAGAAGCTTAATTAAAATCTGATTATTTTACTCAACTACCAAACAAAGAAAATTAACAGTAACATAATATCTTTACAAGGTTAGCACCATTTCCTTTTTCTAAACTTAAACTTAATTATAATCACTCTAATTTGTATTGTTTTTATTTTTTCCCAGTGAGAGATTATTTTCACCAGGTTCTTTTAACCTAATGGAAGAGATTTTTACTGGTCAGGAGTGGGCCAGGTTCCTTCCATCCAGCACCATCAGCCAATCCGACTCCAGTTCCATCACACAAGACCAAGAAATGGGATTAACAAGCAGTATTAGCCAATCACATCAAAATAAGCAATCCATGCTCAGCCAATGGGATTACAGAGGGTCCACAGACTCTAATGGGGGAATAACAGAATCACAAGTGAACCCTGGAGGTTTTCACACTGAAATGTTTAACCAAAGAAAGACTCCAAGTTTCGGTCAAGTTTCACATAACGGCCAGTACGGGCCGTATGATACAGGACCAAAACATTTAGAGGACATGGATCTGAGCGACAGACCATTTTGGAATAATCATCCAATCAAAGAACAAACACATATTTATCCATATAATCAATCAAACAACACAGAACTTAGTGTAAATCTGCCATTAGCCAGTGAGCAAACTATGGAAATAAACCACAACCAAAGTGGAAGTGTGCATGAGGTTCTCCCAGTATTGGATTTATCATACCTTCAGGTAAGAACAGTAATTGCTAAGAATATTTTTATTTAATGTGAAATGGGTGTGTTGGTAATTGTTAGACAGATTTAAAGAAAAACAAAGATAAATTGTATTTGTAAGGTGCTGGATAAGAGCTGCCAGTGTTCCTTCGTGTAGATTCTCCATGTTTCTCGAAGTGTTTAAGAAAATGAACACCATTATTCCAAAAGATCTTTCCTTAGATAGTGTTTTGATGATGGTATCGCTGTCGAACAAGCCACGCGTGTTCAGGCTCCTGTGAAGACCACCTCATTGATGATTAATGATTGACATTATTTCCATCCTCATAAAACCATTCATTGAGTCTTCATGTTTTTGGATGGGGCTGAGTCGTCCTGGAAGAGACCAATCCCTTTAAGGTTCAAACTGTTTCATTATAGGATATGAAGATGATCAGCCAGAAGAATTTTGTCTTGATTTGCAGTGATTTCCTGTAAGAGGACAAGTAAACTTTTAAAAAAAATAATAATAATAAATACCATTTTCCTTTTAACTTGTCACATGCTTGTATAATTTCTAAAATCAAATTGAAATCATATACAGTAGAACATGTAGTGAAATGCTTTTACGACTATCCTTGATTTAACAATAGCCAATTGGTAGAGAATAAAATAATTAAATAATGGAATAAAAATAAAATATGGCACAAAGTAGATACAATATCAGGAAGAAATAAATATTTCACAATAAACATAAAAAAATGAATAAATATATCAGAAATATATATACATATATATGTACAATTTCAAATATCAGATAGTTTCAGCAGTTTCCACCAAACCAGTTATTTTGCAAATAGATTTAAGGTGACTTGTATAGAATTTACATATTTATTTATTTACATCTGTCTTCATTTATTGAGCTTTGAGAAGAAATGAATATCTGTTTATTATCTGTAATCTCCAACAACTTTATAACTGTAATACACATAGTCTATTATAGTTACATAATAATAAAAGTCCCTTTTGTGTATTAACATGTGGTCTGTCAGAAGAATCTGACTAACGTGCATCACATGGCAGAGCAAAGTATGAATAAACAAATAAAACTTCCAGCATGAAGTATAACAACATTCTCAAACCTGTATCTGTTGGCCCAGACAAAGACAACACAATGTTTTTGTTTAATTCAATGTACACATGAGATCTTATCATATTATTTTTGTAATCTCTTCTCAGTCCAAAGGCAGTTCCTCACTGAAGAAACAAGTAACCCTGAATCGTAAGCGAAGCCACGCCGCTGAGAGAAGAGGTTCAAACGAACGATGGAGATCAGAAACAGGAGACATGAACGAGTGGAGAAATAATTCCTCGTCTTCAGATCCACTACCAAGTCTTTCCCCTGCTTCCTCAACCTCCTCTCTCCAGTACTCTATTTCTCAGGATTCAGAGTCATTGGTGTCTACAGAAACTGTAATCAAAAGGGTAAAGAAGTCTATGAGTCTATGAGTGTTCATCAAAACCTTGACCACTGTGACAGGTGTTTCTACGATTGTGTATTGATCATATGAAATTGTGGGTTAAGTTAGGGTTAAGGGTGTGGTTTAAGGTTACTTCAGTGTTATCAAACTGAACAAAACCCAACCACATGTCCTTCGCACCTGATCACACTGGAACTGGTGGAAGGTCTAGGAGATAAGGAAATACCATGGTGCATTAAGTCTTATAGCAAAATCATAATCAATGCCACAATTATGTGATCTTACCCTGATATGAAGAAGGTTATGTCTGTGTTTTATCCACCTCAACATTGAGACATTTCCAATAACAACACTGCTTCCATAAATGGTATATATACATATTACAGAAAGCTTCACCTTATCAATGATTATATGCTTATCTTTATTATTTTAAAGTTTTGGCCTTAGATCATAAGGCATGTGCTCCATAAATCCCTGTGAGTGATCCGTTACTCTACAAAACAATGACCTAGTAGAATAATCACAGTCATATAAATCTGTTTATCTCCTATTCTCCTTCTGACCAATCAGATGTAATTATTCTGAATATTATTGTTAATGTATAGTATATTATAAGAATGCTGTATATTATTGATGCTCTGAGCAGTCTACACTATTGCTTTTAGGTGCCTAACATTCATCTTTATTTCTCTGAATGATCAGAGGCGGGTGGAGAACACACGTCATGTGCGATTTGCAGAAGAGGTGACCATTGTACCACCTCTTATTTTCTGTGATGATGATGATGGCGATGCTGATGATGAGGATTACACTCATAACGTCAACGAGGGTAACGAGGGCAACGAGGGCAATGAAGGTAACGACGACAGTGGAGAAGAGTTGCCGTCACGGCCGTCTGTTCCCCGATGGATTGAGGCACTCAGGAGTAAGACTAAGAGAAAGACTAAACTTAAAATTCCACGCATGAGGACTAAAAAATATCGTTTCGTGTGACAAAACGATTGACTAGTGACCTGAATAACATTGTCGTTACAACATAACATTGTGTAACGTGATGCATTCTGAAGTGATCGTAACCTCCAGAGTGAGAAGCCTACACTTCATGTTGTTTGTAATTCTATCTCTATCTTCTAGCTAATGAGATTTTTACACCTGGAAAATTCATGCCCTTAACCAGCAAGTTAATCAATTATCAGCAGTGCAAAGCATAAAATCATGCAGCTTCAGATCATCCTCACATCGAACATCAGAATAGGGGAAAAATTTGATCTCGGTGACTGTGACTTGTTCGTGCCTGATTGAGTTTATCAGAAACTGCTGATCTTCTGCGATGTTCATATACAAGAGTCTACACAGAATGTGACAGACTCTTTACAACCATGGTGAGCTGAAAAGCATCCCAGAAAGCAGAAACCTTGAGGTGGATGGTCTACGAATGCAGAAGACGATGCCGGGTTCTGCTCCTGTCTGCCGTGTACAGAAATCTGAGGTTATATTGGAAATTGGCTCACTGTCAAACTGGACCGCTGAAGACTGGACAAATGTCACATCAACAACCATGCTACAGTCAAACTCAATAACGTCACAGTTTTCTCCATTCTGATGGGTGACAAGAACATTCACTGAAGATCTGTATCTGCGTGATTGACTGCATAATTGCATGGAGCATGAATGTGCAGGTGTATAGGTGTTCATACTCTAGTCCACACCCACACGAGTCATAGAAATTGAATGGATTCAACAGCATACGATTCACCATTTGTTTATAACAGTAATAACAGTAATTATATTAAAATAACCGAATACAAACACATAGAATAAAACATGGAATAACAACTCCAGAGCATTAGAGATAAAGGTTTATTAACGTGTGTATATTTAAAGGGTGTAGTTGATTTAAACAGCAATTATGCAACATGAATAACTGGAACAATACGTAATGCCAAAGAAAACAATTTTGCTACTGATTACTATGAAAATCACACGTTTATAACTCATATAACCTTCCATTTTTTTTTTTGTAGTTAGACGACTTTAAAATGTATTATTCAGGGTTTTTATTTTTTACACGATTATTGTGTTTACAGTGTGTTCGATATGTATTTGGTAAATGTGGTTAGTTATATTTTTTTTGTATTACTTAGTCTATATTTGTCAATAAACCCTAAAAGCCTGAGAGTTTAAATATGAAATAACATGAATGGATGTTTAAATATACAAATACCACAGTGCAGTACAACATGCAGTAATTGTGGGTTGTGATATGTTAGTGAGAATGGTATAAAGAAATAAACGTCCTGCTATAATACACTGAGATGAATGATCCTACTATATGTAATAGTAGCAGAAGGCTCATGTGCATAGTTAAAGAAGCAGTGAGGGTGATATTGGTTTGAGTCACATTGGACATTTTGATTGTGATGTTATAAAAGGAGAAGTGAAAAGAGACGTTTCTTTTTTTTTTTTTTTTTTTTTTACTATACCGCTGAATAGTTTGCCTTTAGAAAGCACTAGGAATGTAAAAGTACAAGAGGACTGAGAACATATTGTCTAAGTCTTCCGTCTTGAATTCTGAGACTTTGTTCCTGACTCTTTAAAATGTTTAACCTTAAGAATTCCACCGATAATTCTTACTCATTACTTATTTTTATGAAGATACTCATATTTATGTTGAGATACTGGACATTGGAAATTGGTGATGGCTGTAAACCTGATGTCCCCTTGAGTAACATGTGTCAAGGTTCAGAATACTGAATCTCCTTCTCTTCGTTCCAGCCGAGGCGCCCGTCGCTCACACATGATGTCCAATGGAATAAGCCCCTGAATCATCTGAGCTCTTCTCTTCCCGTTTAATTGTCACCTGGCTGGTCTGATATAAGTCGAGACTTGGAGATCGACTGACAGAATCTGAGACCTGAATCCGAGAGAGAGAGAGAGAGAGAGAGAGAGAGAGAGAGAGAGAGAGAGCGCAGTATCAGTCATGTGTTTTAGCATGAAATATATAATTTATTACCAATCAGCCAATTATGTGATAAGAAAGGTCAGAGGAGAACAGGTTTAAGCTGACAAGAAGGCTATGGAAACTTGACTCGTATGTCAAATCACTACTCTATTGTGAACTGTTTTCTGCAAAAATATGGGCTGCACTTTTGTATTTAATAGGCAAGCATGAAGTAATTATTATGCGTCATTCCTTTAACCAGTGTCTCTAGATGGCATGTCTCTGTATAACTACATAACTTTCCTATTAGTTTGACTGCATTTACGGAGTAATTTAATGTATAATTTTAACGGATGCTTGCAAAATGCAGGAATACAAACACACAGATAGAAATAAAACTTTGGCTTTGCCTGAAATGGAATCAATTGGACAAGAAATGTTGTATCCAGTTTCTGTAGTTTGCTTTGTATTTGTACTTAAGCTATAAGGTTCTTGTTGCTAGCAGGAAATCTCTTGAGACTAGCAATATCTCTATAACAAAAGAGTCCTGGCTAAAATGTCCTCATCATAAGTCTGTATTTTAAAATAGGTCTGTATTTTTAAATAGGTTTTCACTTTGCATATTTGGAATTTCGACTTCTAAGGTCTTTCGACACCTCCTACTGATTCTTATATTAGCGAGGAGTAGAAAAATGCAAAAAGAGAAGAAAAAGTGATTTTGCCTCAAAATGGTTGCTGCAGGTTTCTTTAGTTTAGCTCTGTGTCTAAAGAACAGTCAGTCTAACGTGAGTAATGATTTAGATTAGAAGCTTCCACAATGCTAAACTGCTAGCTGTGTAGCTTCTGCTCAAAATTAAACAAGCAAACGTATTCACACAGACACCTAACGTGCGTTGACTGGGATAATGAAAAAGGTGTGTGCATTTAGGAATAAAAAGACGTCACCTCTTCAAACTTCTTCGCCTTGTATTGTTTAGCCCCTTTCAGGAAGTTTAACAGGATGATGTCACAGAGGACCGTTGCCTGTAGTCAGTGAAAATTATAATTAGTGCGGTATAGTGGACGTGTGTGTGTTTGTGTGTGTGAGTGTTTATGATGCCGAGCTTACCAGGCCGACTGAGGTGCAAGCTGCAACAACATTAATAACTGTTGGGATTAAGTGAAATTTTCCAGCCTGTAAAAAAAAACAATCAATTATAACATACTGTACACACATTATTTCATTATCATACCTACATCTACACACACACACACATTATACTCACGTTGCCAGATACAAGTATGTCAAAGCGAATAGCAAAAGCTTTATGAAGTGTGCGATATTCTTTGCCATCTACTGTCTTAAAGTATTTTGCAAACCTGAAATAAAGAAAGAAAGGATATTGGACATTATTGTGTGTGTGGTGTATTTGTCTACTTTACTGTAGTGTGTAGTTGTTCTGCTACCTGAAGTTGTATCCCTTTGTGATAGAACTGTCTTTAAATGCATTGTCCAGACGTGTGAATGTGTATTTGGGTTTACAGTTGTCCACATGTTGGTCTAGATTGCATATCCAGGCGATATTAATTCCAATCTCTCCTCCCTAATACACACACACACACACACACACACACACACACACACACACATATAACATGAATCTTGACAAACAAACAAAACAAATGTATACATTTTCACCCTCATTCCAGATTACGTTTGTTATAGAGTTCTAATAACTACCAAATTATTGAAATCTGTCTCATGTAGAAAAATATTTTCCATTAACACATCCCCAGTGAGACCCCAGTTTATGTGGTCCAGGAGATTGGAATAATATCAAACAGGACTAACAGGATTTCCAGCTGTTCAAGATGACTGTGAACATAAAAACAATGAGTACAGCTACATGGGGCAGTTTTGTTCATGTTTATATATAACAGTCATAACCTAAATAAGATTCTGGTTCCTCACTGGGGAGTGTGGGCATGGAGACTGGAATCCTACAAGATCCCAGTAAGTGATCAGATATGAAGCAGTGTAACAATCAATAAAACTCAATTTTCTAATATCAAGCAAGCTAGAAAATACTACAATACAGAATAAACTGGATTTTCAGTGGTCCTTCATTAAAAGGGCAGGGAAAGAAAGAGTAAAACAAAAGTAATCAGTGTATCAGTAACACAAAAAATGAGGGCATGTACAGGACTGAGATTTTAAAAATGCGGTCCTGTGCAGTTCCTCTAACAGGCAGAAAACATTTCATTCAAAAAACAAAAAGAGGTTTTGGCTGACTTTCATAATTTGTTCGCAAAATTATTTCTAGTTCTACTGCAAAACAAAACATGCAAACATCAGACACCAAAGACACCTCAGGTGAGCCTTTGTTTTTGGTGTAAATGGGATGCATTTGATTCATAAGCATAGTCATCAGATTATTTCCTGACCAGACAGTACACCTCCTCACCAGCAGGGGTCTCCATTGCCTGAATTTTAGTTCAGTACTTCCAGGTTACATCCTGTATACAGAGTATACAAGGCCACCATGGGCATGGGCATGGCCTCAGTGTGAAGTCTTGACAGTCATTAAGTTAAAGGCCCTATATGATGTTTTGATTGCTATTACTGTGCGATATCTATCTATATATATATATATATATATATATATATATATATATATGTATACTATGGCATGCCGTTTAGGAAATTATTCATGAGAGAATTGAGTGAAAACTCGGAATATATTGAATGAATCCTGAATATATTGAATGAAAACTCGGAATATATTGAATGGATTCTCCAAAACTCGGAATATATTGAATGAAAACTCGGAATATATTGAATGAAAACTCGGAATATATTGAATGGATTCTGAATATATTGAATGAAAACTCGGAATATATTGAATGAAAACTCGGAATATATTGAATGGATTCTGAATATATTGAATGAAAACTCGGAATATATTGAATGAATCCTGACGTCATCAAGACGCACCCGATATTTTGTACTTTAGGCAGAATGACTGAGTGAGCGATAAACTTATTCGCTGCTAGGTAGGTGGGTTAATATGGGTTTGTAATAGCAGATTTGGTTGTAAATTGTAAATAATTTTATTGTTATAAATTTTCAAATCACACTAGGTCATCTCACTGTATCCAAAAGACAGATATTTGCAGGTTTAAAGAAATTTAACAAAGTCACCAGTCTTGCGTGACTTTTCCAATACTTCAGGCATATTGTGTCTTACAACTGTCAATTCAGCAGCAATATGTGTCTTTTGGATACAGTGAGATGGCCTAGTGTAATTTGAAAGTTTATAACAATAAAATTATTTACAACCAAATCTGCTATTACAAACCCATATTAACCCACCTACCTAGCATCAGACAATAGGCAGACAGTAGTGTAGTGGACACCAAAAGAGATCCAAATTAGTGATCTTGATCCGTGTCTGTTAGATATGTAAATAGGGGAACTTAAGTAAAGTTGGCTGCATATTCACAGATTCGTTTCCTGAGTCAATAACTCCTGAACTAAAGGGTGTTACTACACAAATAACACCTCTTTTTTTATCGTAGTAATGTAGAGACGCAGCTACAACCCAATTTTCCTCAATATCAGCTTTCCTCCGCGTTGGAAAAAATACATAAGTCTCTATAGTGCAGACGACTGAGAGACAGATTCCAAGGGACCGTCTGCAAAGCCCGAAAACCCGGTTTTGCACTTTGCAGACGGTCCCTTGGAATCTGTCTCTTAGGTGTTCGCACATAGAGACTTATGTATTTTTTCCAACGCGGAGGAAAGCTGATATTGAGGAAAATTGGGTTGTAGCTGCCTCTCTACATTACTACCATAAAAAAAAAGGTGTTATTTGTGTAATTAGAGCGTTTAGCTCAGGAGTTATTGACTTGGGAAACTCGAATCTGTGAATATGCAGCCAACTTTACTCAAGTGATATCGGGTGCGCCTTGATGACGTCAGAATCCATTCAATATATTCAGACTTTCCATTCAATATATTCAGACTTTCCATTCAATATATTCCGAGTTTTCATTCAATATATTCCGAGTTTTCATTCAATATATTCCGAGTTTCCATTCAATATATTCCGAGTTTTCATTCAATATATTCAGAATCCATTCAATATATTCCGAGTTTTCATTCAATATATTCCGAATTTTCATTCAATATATTCCGAGTTTTGGAGAATCCATTCAATATATTCCGAGTTTTCATTCAATTCTCTCATGAATAATTTCCTAAACGGCATGCCATAGTATACATATATATATATATATAAACAAAAGAAAAAGGTTCCTCAAACAAGCTACAGGACTCACATTTGTCGAGATGTGTTGGAAATCCACATTGGCGTATTTTAGCACGTCTGCCACTCGGAAGATGGGACAGTCTGTGTTATTTTCAGGGTCAAAGACACATTTCAGTTTATTTTTTTTTCCTAAATTCCCCCTGAAACAGATAGATAGAGAGAGAGGGAGAGAGAGAGAATTATGTTTTGGAAGCAAATCGTAGCCTTGCTCTAGTAAAAGTGTTGGTGTTTCACCTTGTGACATTGAATCGAGGGAAGTGAATGCTGTTCTTTACAAAGATTGTGAAGTTCTCAACCTCCTGCATTGTTTCACTGTGAAAGGTCAAGGGCAGAAAAAAATAAGTTTACAGAGTTTATTGTTATATGTGGATGTGTAAATGTTTTAATCAAATGTCTTCACAAGACTAGAAATATTCGACAGTTTGGAACTTGTGATGACATTTAGTTGGTCCTCCACAAGGAAAACGTCTTATTAAAAATAAATCCTCCAATTTTAATTTCAAATATTAAAAATGTCTGCTTTATAGGATTAGGATTAAGTGTAACAAAAAAGTAATAATTAGCAACATTAAAAATTGTCATTGGAAGGTTCTTGTAAGGATAGTAAGACAAACGTGTATGTGTGTGTGTACTTGGTTTTTAAGTCATCCTCTGCTGGACACCAGCCTAAAATCTCACACCGTTTTGCCTCAGTGACACACTTCCCCGTTATCTTCCCTACAAGGTGAAAGCAGGGAGAATAAAAAAAACTTCAAGGTGTTACACATGACAAAAATAGAAGGAAGGAAGGAAGGAAGGAAGGAGACACACACCACTTGGCAAGTTTGAGGAAATGTGTTGTTTACAGTCATTATCAGTGTTGCAACTAAAAGTCCTGTCAGTCTGAAAAAAAAAGGAAGAGAAGAGAAAAAAAGGTATGAGGACATGGATAGAGCTACGTAGGCCTGTATGCATTCAACAGGATCTTTAAATACCGACCTCTGGACACGTACTCTGCATCTGATTGGGTGTCATGACCATCCTGGTGATGATGCAGAACATAGAGGCACCCTGGGAAATGTCACATAGTTTTGTTTTTTCATTCTGAAAGACTTTTATTTTATCATGGAACATATTTTGTTGTCAATATGTGTTGCTAACCTGTTTGGGCATCACATAATCTGCAACATCCATCAGAGTGTTGTTGTAGAAGCCAAAGCCCTTTACTTTAGTCATGACTGAAGACTCGATCCCGGTGTCACGGACCTGATATGCCTTTTCATGGATAAACACCCAGCTTTAAACCCCACACACACACACACACACACATACACCAGAAAGCAAAAATGTTTATTCTTCTGGTTATTTGATTTCTGATTATGCATCTCTTGTTTTTTTCTCTCAAATTGAAGAAAAAGCCAGCTGCCTAATTGAATTAGAGAAACAAAGTCATTATGTTCTTCAGAGACTGAAAGCATTTATCTCGCACTAAGCAGCATAATTTGTGACTGGATTTTTCAGCATTTAGTAACTAGAAATGTAGTTAAAGGATGTTTATTTCTGCTACAGTAATTTCCATAATATAATATAATATCTGGGACACAAAAATCCCTAATATACAGTGTGAGAAGAAGGATACACATCTCTGTCTTCTCCTTATCTGCTTTTCCTCCACCTAAATCATAACAATTAAAGCAGGCCATGAATATTTATGATTTCTGTTTGCTTTTGAATTGATTACAGAAGGCTTCTCAAATGGCTTGCCACCGGGGATAACTATGAACCTATAAACAATGTATGAATAAATATTAAATGAATAATATCCTCAGAACAGAATTATTTCATCAGCATTATTTAAATGTGAAATTAAATAATAAAAAAGAAATAATTAGAGCATAACTAATAATTTATAAATTGTAATCATTTGTTTCTCTCTTTCTAGGATTAGGGTTAACTTGCACTCCCTTGTTAGGATTAGAGTTCTCTCTCTCTCTCTCTCTCTCTCTCTCTCTCTCTCTAGGGTTAGGGTTAACACACTCTCTCTCTTTTTCTCTCTCTCTCTAGGGTTAGGGTTAACATACTCTCTCTCTTTCTCTCTGTCTCTCTAGGGTTAGGGTTAACACACTCTCTTTCTCTCTCTCTCTAGGGTTAGGGTTATCATACTCTCTTTCTCGCTCTCTCTCTCTCTCTCTCTCTCTCTCTAGGGTTAGGGTTAACACACTCTCTCTCTTTTTCTCTCTCTCTCTAGGGTTAGGGTTAACATACTCTCTCTCTTTCTCTCTGTCTCTCTAGGGTTAGGGTTAACACACTCTCTTTCTCTCTCTCTCTAGGGTTAGGGTTATCATACTCTCTCGCTCTCTCTCTCTCTCTCTCTCTCTCTCTCTCTAGGGTTAGGGTTAACACACTCTCTTTCTCTCTCTCTCTCTAGGGTTAGGGTTATCACACTCTTTCTCACTCGCTCTCTCTCTCTAGGGTTAGGGTTAACACACTCTCTTTTTCTCTCTCTCTAGGGTTAGGGTTATCACACTTTCTCTCTCTCACTCTCTCTAGGGTTAGGGTTAACACACACTCTCTCTCTCTCTCTCTCTAGGGTTAGGGTTAACGCTCTCTCTCTCTCGGGTTAGGGTTAATTCTCTCACTCTCTCTCTCGGGTTAGGGCTACCTCTCTCTCTTTCTCTCTCTAGGGTTAGGGTTAACTCTCTCTCTCTCATTCTCTTGGGTTAGGGCTATCTCTCTCTTTCTTGTTCTCTCTAGGGTTCGGGTTAACTCTCTCTCTCTCTCTCTCTCTCTCTCTCTCTCTCTAGGGTTAGGGTTAACTCTCTTTCTCTCTCTCTCGCTTTCTCTCTCTAGGGTTAGGGTTAACTCTCTCTCTTCCATGTGTTGTGAATGTTCCCACATGAACAAGATTCATAGTATCCCAAAAACACACTGGTACACATTGAAAATGGGTACCTATGAACTGCTGCTGTATTCATAAAGCCTGTCTATTTCATCTCTCACCTCAGACTTGTTCATTAAGCATCTACATCCTTTGTGACACGCTATATTGTAAAAAGCACTATATGTTTAAAAAAATGTGTAATTACATTTAGTACTATACATATTGTTTAAAGTATGCCCTTATATGTAGATACTTTTTTGTCTTCTGATTTCAAACTTAATAAATAAACCTATTCTCAGGTGCAACAAATGCAACAGATTTTATCACATTATTTTTATCCATGACACAATAACACATAAATTAACACTTACTCTCTCTCTCTCTCTGACACACACACAATTTCAACCACATGTACAGTACAAACATGTAAACATTCCTAAGCTCTTACCCAACAAAGTAAATGATAATGAGGAGCTGAGCTATACGGTTGATAATTCCCACCAACCAGCTCTTGACCACCACCGACTTGGTCGTCTCATAGGTGAAGAAACCGGCAACCCATCCGAACATGATGAGGTCAGTTGTCAGATTTGTGTGCTAACAAGTGTAAGCTCCTGTTCGCGTCCGGATGTGTAGAGAAGAAGGCCGCAACACGTGAACTCCAGCTAAGCTTCTCTTGTTCCCTCAGAAGTTTAGTGCCTTCTCCTTCCAGCACTAAATGCAGAGATGAAAAAAAGAAAGACAGCTAAATGACCATTAACGCTATTCTCTCTCCTCCCTCTTCCAACTCTTCCTCTCTTGTGTCTCTGGGGTCTGCTACGTTTCCTTAATGATCCGTTCATCTGCTAACCTCTTAGGCTCTTCTAAACAAAGTGTGAGTGAGAGCATCACCACATTGAGCACATCAGCTGCCAAACTCATGCATTAATCTCACTGCTATATACAAAAGCATGCTGTTACTTAACACACCTAATAAATGAGGTAATTAACACCAAAAATATTGAAATCACCTAAAATAAAAATATTTAAAAGAAATCTTTGTCATCACAGGCACATGCAGATCGCATGCATACAGTGGGATGAAATATTATCCCTAGGCTTTCTGGGTTATAGTATAAAAAATTATTTATATATGTGAGCCATCTTTTATCTTGTAAATTCACCTACATGTCAAGGAACTGACTCAGAAATGAGTCAACTCATCAAATCAAACATTTTAAAAAATTAGGAAATTAAAAAAACAGTCAAATGACAAACACCATCAACATGTTTGTGTGTGTGTGTGTGTGTGTGTGTTAAAAAATCTAAGCCTAACTGGTGCTATTGAACAAAGAAAATAATACATCATATCTAGAAATGATGTATTATTTTCTTTGTTCAATAGCACCAGTTCAATAGCACCAATAGCACCAGTTTGTGTGTGTGTGTGTGTGTTAAAAAATCTAAGCCTAACTGGTGCTATTGAACAAAGAAAATAATACATCATTTCTAGATATGGTGAAGGTTTCTGTTCAGAGACGTGTGTAATATTTATTTTTTATTTTTGTTCTCCACAAGCAGTTTCATAACGTGGGGACCTCATTTTTGTGATCATTAATGATCAAGATTCTCTGAGTCTCTACTGAAAGGTTAATGAATGTGTGATGATCATGTTAACTGCTTTGTACAAAAAGTCCGATTTTCAGCATGTCTAATCTCTTCTAACAAAGCATGTCTTTGCACCCTGATGGATTTAATCTCGAATGGATCGTAAACTTGATGCCAGCTTCGTTCCAGCTCGAGTGAACAGAAAGCAAGTTAAAATGTCAAAGATATTCTACCTTTGAAATTTTTCGACACCAGTATTACATTTATAAAGAAAATAGTTAAATTAGGAAAGAATGCAAAATGCAAAACAGAAGCATTTACACAAGCGGTTTCAGACTGAAAGATTTTTCCTATCATTATTAGTCAATTTACGTTTATTCCGTAATTTTACTCATTTTATCTTGCACTTTTATTTCTCTAATTGTATCTTTTTTTAATTAAATTTAATTAAATTTGTTTTGGCTTTTTATTTTATTTCTCCTTTTATTTCTATTTCTTTGGCAAATGTACAACCCTTCATCATGCCGGTACATTAAAACATTAGGAACTCACTCTAAGTGACACACATACAGTACAGTATTTACATAATATCATATTATTACTGTATATATAACTTATTTATTGTATTATATACTGTTTTGTACTTTTATATTTCTTTTATTCATTCATTCATTCATTCATCTTCTACCGCTTATCCGAACCACCTCGGGCCACGGGGAGCCCGCGCCCACCCCAGGCGTCATCGGGCATCAAGGCAGGATATATTTCTTTTATATTCAATTTATTTCAGCAAAAGAAATGCCCTCTTACATGGTGTGGGGAAAAAAAGATTCAGAGCACAATAGAATGAATGAATGAATAAATAAATAAATTTGCAGTGAATCTGGAACATTCACTCCTCAGTGATAAAATGTCAGTTCATCTCTATCTCATCACCACACACACACACACACACACACACACACACACACACACACACACACACACACAGTAGCTAATCGACCTACTGGCATACTTTTGGATAAGGATCAACCAGAGGAGTACAGTGTACTTTTACCCCACTTTAATACTTAACACTCTGGAGAATACCTTCTACCCAAGTGGGACTACATTAATGTGCAAATTGTGTACTTATTGAGGAGGGGGAATGTGCTTCCGGCTAATACTAAAGTGCCCCATTATGTTTGTGGTTATTTTTTGAGCCAATTACAGGACAAAAATGCTTTCAAGTTACTGGGGAAAGGGAATTTCCTGTAAATTACAGAGCACGGCTGGTGCCATATGTTTAGTACATTAGTAACAGAAACACTGTAGAACTGCTGCACAAGTCAATGACATTCAACAACGTCCACGAGGCAAATGGATGTATAGTCGGTCGGAGAAACATTAACATGCACTTGTTTCGTTAATGGCATTATGTTTGAAATCCCACACCACGAGAGCTGAAAACAGGCAAGAGGGTGGAACACTCCCTCGACGTCCTCCAGTTAGATCAGATCTGTGGAAAGCAAAAGGAAATGGCTCCATTTGTCTATTTCCATCATTTAATGAAAAAAAAAACCCACACTCTCTCTTACCATCCCATTTTCCTGTGAATTATTAAAGACCACCCCGGCTAATTCGGTCAGAGCATAGATTAAAAACCACACGACAATACATACCCCATACAAACTATGAGCTGTGTCTGTGAGGCAAGGGTTTTATTTTAGTAAACAGACTCTCTCTCTTTCTCTCTCTGTCACACACACATCAATATTTTCTCAAAATTATTTTTGCCAGGTAGCACCTTTAAAACTACAAAAAAAAAAAATCCCATTGAACTCCCTCGGTACAGATTTTATTCAAAGGATTTAAACATCTACAATATCAATCTGCTGCTATTTATTAGAGTCAGCGTGCTTTTTTTTTTTTTCTTGATCTTTCCATCAGAAAAACACATTAGGACCATATTAATTATTAATTATGCCTCATTTACTCACTCCAATTGTTTTTCGGTTATTGAATTTTAGAATTAAACCGAGGAAAATTCCAGAGACCAATTAAAGCAGCTATTGAGCTCTAAAGTACTCAGTAACTAGACAGAAATACACGGATACTGAGTGCCAGTTTCAGTCTGTAGCATAAACTCTCCTGCTTGATATTATTTTAATCTCATGATCTTTGTTTTTCCTCTTACCTTTAAACACCCCTACGTGCCATCATATACACTTACGTCCTCAAGTTTAGATTGTCCAATATGGAAGGTCACTTTGTGTCTTAACATCCAAACTTTTGGACTTTTTTCCCCAGCTCCCTCTTTAAAGCTGAGCTGAAAGTCTTTCCTGATCTCTCAACGCTCACCGTCATTCTTCCACTTCATAGTTTCTTTTCCCCCCTTTTATGTAATTGTCCTTTGTTTGGTTTCACTGGCACCAAGTTTTTTTTTTCTCCTTAATAACAAATTGTTTATTTGTATTATTTATTAGTCAACCTGTTTTTGCAAAAAACTTTGCGTATACAAATCTAGCATCTTTCAAGCGATTCCTTCCAAAAGAGCACATGCAAAACACAAAGCCATGCAGTCATGACTAGTCTAAAATTTCTGAGTGCTTTTATTTAGCATTTTAATAAAATTCAGCTAACTGTAGATTTCAAATTAATTTTAAATTCTAATTAAAAATTCTAAACCAAAAAGTGGATATTCTTTAAGCTTCATGACAGAAGTTAAACTAATGCCTTTACAGTGAGATGCTTATATTCCTTGCGCTTCGAATGATTTCTGTATTAACAGATCTATTTTCCCTCCAATTACACAAATAATTCATTAAAAAAAGTGTTCCTGGTTTTCCAAATTCTGCAGATTTGTCCCACTGAATAATTTACAACCTATTGACAAAACAATCCTGCGACACATTTGTTTACAAATTAATCACAACACTTAAAATGACCCATGTTAAAACTGAGCACCTTGTTTACTTAAGCAGTCATACATTATAGTAGGAGTCAGTCACTATAACCGACTCTGATTCAGATGATTCACATGATTCAGCTGTGTTGTAGATGCAGTCTAATGCAAACCTCATTCATTCCCAATCACTTTACTGTTGAAGTAACTGCTACACAATTTATCATTTATCATCCTGCGCTCACACCACTATGGCCTGGGTTTGATTTCCAGGCAAGGAACCAACCCAGCAACTGAGGGATTAACTCTGTGCTGTTCCCAAAAACTAAAACGAAAGGTCGTGTCCGGGAGAGCGTCTGGAGTAAAACCTTTGCGAAATCAAAAATATGAGACCCGCATGATGATCTGTGGAGTCTCTGAATAGGGAACAGCCAAAAAAACCAACATCCTTTGTGACAATGTCCATTGTTGAAAGTGCTATACAAGTAGAATTGAACTGAATTTCATTCCTGTAATGTTACTTCACGTTTTCTATTCATTTCTTTAGTTGTCTACTTCGAGCCTGAAGATCTTTATCCTCGGTGTAAACAAATTGCTTATTGTAGGGATTTGGAGTGTGTGAGAACTCACATCAAGCTTTTCATCTCACACACACACACACACACACGGAGTTCAAACTTTATTACAAAACATTTATTGATATTGTCACAGAACAAAAACATCCATATATTCAAATCAAGCTGTAGTACAGGATCTTCACTTAAAAGCAGGAAGAAACGAAAGCACACAAATAGGAGAACGCTAATCATCCCTGATTTTTTAATTTTTTTTTAATTCGAGTTTAACTACAAGCAAGTAAAAAGATGTTGCATTCAGACAACAGGATTTAGAAAAACGTACCCGCCTCTCCGTGGTCTCGGTTTCCCTATACATAGATGAAAGTACACCAGTGCTTGAGGAGGCTTGAAAACTTGGTCCGAAGAGGTCAGTGTGTGTGTGTGTGTTGTCTGTGACTGATGCCTGAGAGAGTATGTGTGGGGGAAAAAAACAGGATGCAAGATATCAGTGTTGTTCTGATAACTTTCACTGAACAGAATGAGCCACCAAAATACACTGTTTTCCCTGAACGTGAACAAACGCGAATGAAATTATAAATAGCAAAAATAGCATTGTTCCATTGTGAAGCAATTAACATGAGTTGGAAATGCTAATTAACAGACTTTTATTTGGTGAGCTTTAAGGACCTGATCCAAAGCTTTTTTTTGTTACAAAAATATACAATTTTCAGCTATTCATAATTATATTTCTCATCAACGTTTGCGTGAATGAACTTCGTAACTCTAAATGACGTTCAGTGAAAACATGGTGTGCAGGATGGCGGTTTATCCTTTGCGACAGTTCTCAGAATCCCAGCTCACGTGTGCGACTTCAGTCAGAGCCAGACTCTTCCTCCGAGCTTGGGGGTGTAGATGCAACTTCTTCCTCGTCCTCATCATCGTCTTTAGCAGCCTGTGAGGGAGAAAGATAAGATATTACTTCCTGTTTGTGTTATTATTAACCGAAGCCATGGCTACAGAAGAGTTTTTACAGCCGTTTTGACCTTGCGCTTTTTGCCTTTGCCGCGATCTGAATCTGACGAGCTCTCCTCGCTTGAAATGAACTCTTTGCTCTTAAAGCTTTCGTTGCCTCCTTTGTCTCGCTCCTTCTCTACGACGCTCTTCCTTTTCTTCTCCTCCGCTTTCCCGACTTTCTTCTTCTTTTCACTGCTGCACAGCAGACACAGGGGTAAATCTTATGTCTGACAAAATGTGACATCACTCACTAGGACGTTAGCTTAATAAGGTTTCTTGCACTAGCATGAAAACAGATTTATGCCATCAAACGACTACGGTGTTCATTTCAGCATCAGCATAAAGCTGTGTAGTTTCTTCCAAATATTTATTTAAATCTTCCAGTAGGTGTGTGTGTATAAATGCACGTGCACATGAGGGTCAGTGATGGACAGGCCATTTGACCAATTTAAAAATAAAAAAAATACATTTAAGAAGAGGGGAAATAGGCTTAAAACTCTTGAAAAGGTTAAACCACCATGTCTATATCTCTGTGTGGCATTTATACGCTCACGCAAGCTCATGGACGCTGATCCAGACGAACATGTCGTAGATAAATTGACTTATCTGGAATCTTTCATCTTAACTAATAAAAATATTCTGTGTGACAAATAATGAGGGAAGGAAGGGTGCATATACTTTTGCACACTGCTGTACGAAACTAAGCAGGCAGATTGCCCAGAGAGCTGACTTTTTATCTGTAGATGATACAGCAATTAAGTTTAAGTTTGTGTGAGTGCATTTGTGTGCGTCCGTCCGTGTGTCTCACCTGACCGCAGATGATGAAGCTCCTCCGCCACTTTCTTTATATTCTTTCATTGCTCTCTCGTATTGTTTTTTAGCTTCTTCTGCCTTCCTTTCCCACTCCTATTTAGATACAGAGAAAGCTCAGGTTCAGTAAAGTGCTCAGTTTAGACAAGAGATTGTCAGTGATGTTAAACAGAAGGCGTTTCGGGACAATGCTATGGGAGATTAAGTGAAGCAGCTTTGTTACAGGAAGTGATAACAGTCAGGGTGGAGCCCGGTGTGGTTGTGGGTTTCAGTATGAGAAGGTGCATTATAGCGGTTTTGTGTATTGTAAAATATTAATTTATTAGTGTTGTATGAGGAGAATTGATCCTGCTGATTGTATATGACTATGCAGTATCATCATTAGACCAACCTCCTTGCGGTTTTTATCAATCTGCTTCCACATCTCGCCGGCTTTCTTGGAGATCTCCGTGACCGAGATTCCGGGGTTCTCGGATTTGATCCGCTCCCTGTTCGCATTCAACCACAGCATGTAGGCGCTCATGGGTCTTTTAGGGGCGCCGGCGTCTTTCACCTTTTTCTGTTATTGAAAGACAGATAAAAGATATGATTTTGCTTTTTTTTTTTTTCAGTCAGATAAAAATTCCTGCAGATTTGGGCCAGGACACGATGTGTGACGATCACAGCATGCATTCAGCATCAAACAAGAGTACAGCCATCATAAGTGTCATTGTGTGTATCTTCACTGGGAACAGTTGCTGGTTCCTGTGTATTCAAGCAGTATTCGCACAGACGAGAACAAAAAAAAAAAAAAAAGGGTTGAAAATTCTGCAAAAGTCACTTTAATTCTATACAATTTCTTGCTAAAAAAAAAGTAAGTTGCATTGAAAAAAAAATTCTGCAAAAATACAAATTGATCTATTGAGGGTGAGAGGGATGGAGACGGGGGGAGAGAGAGAGGAGGAGGGAGGGAAGAAAAAAAAAAAACCCACCACACCTTGGTACATACATTTGGTACCTACTGTATATAAGGCAAATAAATAAATGATATATTAGGGATTAAAGCGCTCGGCTTAGTTTATATTGTGCATGCACTATGACCTCGGGGGGAATACGGTAACGGAATTTATAATTTCTTTATTATAATAATAATAATAATAACAACAAGTTTAAAAGCACATTTAAATATCAGTGTGTTTCAGAGGCTTAAATAAACCAGCTGCTACATAAAGATGTGCAAATTTTTTTAATACGGAATGTAAAATCTAGCTACAAAGTTTAGAGTAAACAAATCAGAAGGGTCATTATAACATTTTGTCCTTTCCTTCGTTTAACAAAGCAGACGAATGATTTATACGATACGAACCTCGGGTCCGAGATACAGACGACAACCGTGTTTATCGCCTGTAGAAAGAAACTATCTTCTTGTTTATATTTACATGCATGTGTGCAGGCGGTAAACTTCGAATCTATTGTTAAAGAACTGGGACTGCTCTAATATAAACAGCACAGTGGTCAGTTTCTGAGCCCAGGAACATGCGCTTGTCTGTGCATCACTGAAACTGCACATTTCACAACACACCAGGAAGTAATTATGCTGCACACATGGATCGTATTAATTGCATTTTTATTTATTCCCTTGGACACACGCAGGGTTTTGTGCCCAACAAAAAAAAAAAATGGGAACGAACCTATTTTTTTTTTCCAGCTCTGTGGGATTTTGGTGTCTGTGCATCATCAACGTGAGGCCAAAAAAAATGACTTGCAAACACAAGCATATTGGGACGAGTGCTGTAGGTTAAACAGTAACAGATTTTCTTTTCTTTCATTGAGCGTTCAGTGGTAAGGCCACCATGTCTGATCACAGCTAAATGACTGTTACACACACACAAAAGAAAAATCACACACCATGACCATATATGGACGTTTGGGCTAAAGAAGCAATTAAGGACCAACCAAAAAAAATGACCTACTACTACATTTTTTGTGGAATTTACCTCTTTGCGTGGTTTTCTCTCCTTCTTCTCTTTCACAGGTTTCTTGGGCTTCTTCTCGACTTTTTTCTTCTTCCCTTCGTCCTCGCTGTCATCGTCCTCATCCTCGCTGTCGCTCACCGAGGCATTGCTGTCGTATCTACGAGCATTTTAAACACTTTTAAACAGTCACTGTCAAAACCATCGAAGGAAATGAAGAAAAAGTATTAAAATCAAGCAAGTTAAAAAAAAAAACAAACAAGGAAAACTCACTCTTCAGCAATATCATCATCTTCCTCAACAGGATTGAAGGACTCGTCTGCAGAAAGATTTTTGTTATACAGAACGCTAGTCTGATACAAAGCAATAAAATTATTAGATAGGTTTAGAAACGTAAAGAATTTAATGGATTAAACGTAAGTGTGAATTTCAGATGCTACACATGAACAGTGTCACTCACCGCTGTCACCCTCCGACTCGTCACCCTCCTCTCTGATTTTACCCTCCTCCTTCATCCTCTCCAAATAAGCATCGTGCTCATCCTCGTCCGAGTCGCTGTAGCGTTCAGTTGCCTTTAAGTCCTACACACACACACACACACAGCTTCAGTGACTGCAGTACACTCCCTATCCATAAGAGGGCGATTAAGAACTACAGCATTTACATTTACAAGTCATTAAGTACATCAAGTACAAAAAAAAAAATTCCAACCCCTGGGGTGGTTAGTTCAGGTTTTATTGTCTCTAATGAGGCCAGGTCACGCACACACACACAGGCTACATCTGTTTATATACTATGTGATTACCTCCTTTAAGCCTCTGTTCTTGATGCTCAGCTTCTTGGCATTAACAAAGTCGAACAGTTTGCCGTATTCCTCTCTAAAAGACAAACATGACAGGCGGAAAACGTGAATGAGGATATAGTTTGGGGGGGGGGGGGGGGGGGGGGCAACAATGTAGATACTCAACATGCAGTAGTGTAGAGGGAATTCTGGGTAACGCGTACCTCTCGATGCTGCTGAAGGTGTACTGGTTGCCCTGCTTGGTCTCGATCTCGAAGTCGAAGGAGCGCGTGGTGGTGGTGCCTCGGGCGAAGTTCACGCAGGAGATCTCCTCGAAGCGCAGGTGCACTGGGGGTTTGTGCACATAAATAAAGCCCCTCTCTAAAGGATACAGCAGCCCTGAGGTAGCTTTGTATGAGCAGGTGATACACTGAGCACCTGAATGACTGCAGACACAGAGAGAGAAGGAAAAAATGATGTATGTCAAATCGTAACTTTAAATCTGCAGCTTTATTAAATTTCCAAATCATGATTTCTCAAATACGGTTGTTCAGAAGGTGTGGATTAGAGTTTCTATAACAGCCATCATGACTGTAGTAGTCCTGGATATGGTACATAATTTAACAAAGAACACGAAGGAGACGTTATTTAACATGTATGAAAGGAGTTTCTGGAGTCAGAGGACAAGCTGCAAGTAAGTTTTTCCACTATGGTTAATTTTTTAAGGATGAAGGATGCTGCACTTTTGTGGTTGCTTGGTAACAAGCTGGATTTCTTTTTGTTTTTTTTCCAAGACAAGCATATGAGAGAGAGAGAGCGAGAGAGAGAGACTGGTGATACAAGTGATAACATTCCACATCTTCAATCTAACTATAAACAGATTAAAAGTAATTCTTGGCAATCTGCTGTGGTATTAGCAGAATAAAACACTTCAGGATGTGCTTTTACAGAACAATCGCTTTGTTTCTTTTCACTTATGCATCATCTGTTCAGTATTAAGCAAAATAATTCAATCTTTTTGGAGCTTTTTTCATTTATCAGTTTCAGGAATGGTTTGGGATACTGATGGGGAGGTGCTTTATATAAAGTCTAGCAGACTGCATACATGGCAACCCAGAGTGTTGGACTGGAGACTTGAATTTAAAAAGGAATAAATAACATTTGAAAAAGAAAAAAAAAACCCAAAAACAACAACAAATCTGGTTAATACTCTGACACCAAGCTGTGTTTTACTTTGTTGGTTTTGTTGAGGGCACAAATAAGAGCGTTACAAGGTCAAACCTCTTCCTATCCTCTTCCTACCCCAGGGATTCTAATTAAATGACCAAAATTCTCATTCCTAGAATTTTACAGGACTTTGTGTTGGATTCAAAGCAGCTTTCAAGTTTTTATAGATCAGTTCTTCCTAAAAATAGAAAATCAGCACACAGCTGATTGAACAAACCTGAAATGAACTTTTGCCCACTTCCTAAAGATCACGACTGAAGCCATTAAAGAGAGCATATGTTCGCATCGAGACCCTGAAACCACAGCTAATGCTTTTCTAACTGCTCCGTGATGTGAATGTGGGTGTGGAGGCGTGTGTAGTCTCACCCCTGGAAGTTTCCGGGCACCGTGATCTTTCTGTTGACCAGAGCCTTCATGACCCTGCTGACCATCTCGTACAGAGAGCCGGACATGTGCTTGTTCAGCTTTCCCTCAAAGCGCCTCTCCACCTCCTCCCTGTCGAGAGAGAAAAAGAGAGGTTAAAAAACAAAACAAATGTGTGTTAAAGAATCTGACAAAGCTTAGGGTTGTAGTATAGCTGACAAAATCAGTTTAACTGTAACCAGGGGCCAGGGGGCCTTCCCCCACCCACAGAGAGACAGACACACATAAAAGCTGTGTTTAAGGGGAAAAAAGAAGAAAAAAGAAAAAGAAAGAGGGGGGTGGCAAAGCTACTCACTCGCTCATGCTGAGAGTAAGGTTAACGTCTTCATCTTTGGAGAAGAGGAGGATGAGGAAATGATAACGTGTCTGGCCCTGCTTAATGGGTGGATCCAAGCTGATCTGAACGAGAGAGCGTCACAGGATACAACACAGTAAGAACAATGGTGTGGGTCACACACAAAAAAGCTGTGATGTCATAAAACATCATTTACAAATCTCTTACTGACGCTCAGGCATCGCTTTACACACCTCAGCGTTTCTACACATTATACAGAAAATCATATAACAAACATTACTTCATTTCAGTTCAGATTAATGAATCCTCACAGCAGCAGGAGTCAAGATTTTTTTTAGTGAATTGATGAACCGCTGTGATTGATTTTCCCTTCAGATAAACATTACTTCTCTTTATATTGCTCTAATAAAGCTCAATTAATACAAAAATGAATTTTACATCTGAAATAACTCTTAGTTTCAATTTAACACACAGTGGTTGCTCACAACCTTTTAATAAAGTACAACAAAATATTTTTCTTTCTTCAAGTGCAAAAAAGTGGAAATTTATATAATCTTAAAAAGATTATATAATTTTTTTTTTTTTATATTGTGCACGGCCCCTTATATTGTGTCTATCTATCATTCATTTATTTACCAATAAAACAACTAATTAGCAATGTTCATACAGCCCATCGTAAGTTTTGTTGCCAGAGCTTTGTTTACAATGGTGAAAATAGGTGATGGTCCTAATTACTCAATTAATAAATAATTATAAAATAATAATATAAAAGCTTTAACTAAACTAGCTTTACACAACATCGAACAGATTATTAATGTGCTTGAAAAAATTATAGAAATTGTTGCAGACATTTCTTTTTTACTTTTATTTTAGGCTACTGGCGGATTCTCAGCTTACTGACAAAAATATGATGAGTTCTTGGTGTTGGTGTCAAAAACGCCAAACCAACCCAGAATAAGTATAAAGTATTTTCAAAGGAGTCCCTGACTGTGTTTACTTGGTGCCAGCAGGTGGCAGTAACACCTTCAAAAACACGCTGGATTGACAGTGCACTATTTCCCATACATTACAATCTTTCGTTGTTCTAGTTAAAATCCACACTCACCACGAAGAACATCTGCCGCTGGTCCTTGTGCGGCAGCAGGAAGAGGCGCAGGACGGTAGTGTAGGGGATCTTATAGTCAAACGTCTTGCCGTGAAGATGTAGGAATGCGGGATAGATACGAATATCGTACCTGAATGAGAGGAGGGCAGCCGTGGGTCAGTTAGCAGTGTGTGGAATACAGGAAAGAAAGAAAACGGTCAAATGTTCCTTCAAATTTCTAAACATCAGGCATCGTGAGCGTTTTATGTACTGCAAGGAATCAGTTGAGTACGATCTTCAGTTGAGCACATTTCCATCAAAGTGGAGGTCATGATGTGGTTACAATTTAAAATTTAGAAGAAAACATGACTTTACTAAAAAGTCTGGGTCATCCTAATTTACATGTGATTAAATTCAATTGTGAAAGTGGTACGAAATGCAGTGTGTGTGTGTGTGTGTGTGTGTGTGTTTTCATGGTTTTTACCTTCCTCTGGGTGTAAGGCACTGCAATTCTTTGAAGATACACACAGCATCTCCGGTAGCCTGAATAACATCTGCCTGAGTGAGAACATTTTGGGCAAAGACCTGCATGAAAGAAAAAGAGAGCGAAAGAGAGAAAAATCCTATAACTTTGCACTGAATGAGGATTTATTTATCTGTGCTTTGTATCAATGATCTCTACATACAATTGATTCTAAAGACAATCAGTCATGAAAGTTAATACAGCTGGCCGGAGGCCTCTTTCTACTTTGTGAAGGTTTCTACAGAGCTTTTGGGGGGCAAACTAAAGATGTACAAGTGTCCTGAACTGGAATAATACAATTCTTAGAGGACTTCCTGTTTATCGTTCATGGTTACACTAACAGCATGAGGCAAAGCTGCAGTAAAGAACAGCATGTTTTGCTTTATTGTTGAAACAACGCTAAGTGTAATTAATTCCCCAGTGTGAAACTGGCGTACCTCTACAGGGTCCGTGCCGTCGTCTCCGGTGGAGGGCGGGACGTAAAAGCGGACCTCCATGAGCGACACTTCTGTGTCGTCGTTCTGATGGAACTCCACCGTGACCTCGTTCTTCCCTGTGGTGCACTGGGACACGTTAGCCAGCGGGATCTCGAACGCCGGACTCTCGTTGACGTCGAACGTCAGCAACGGCCCTGAATGCATAATGCACAAAAACAACAAAAGTTACAAACAGACCAAGCAATTTTCCTTTTACAGATGCATGTCAGATATTGGAAGAGGTTAACAGAGGTGTCGTGTTGTGTGTTTGTCTCGAAGACGTTGGCCACTACGGCTGTGAGGCTAAACATGTGGCTGCAACACAACGTGAATGTTGCAATAAGAAATAAAAAATAAATAAAAAAAGTCATGGTCATGAGAGATTCCTAACATTTGGACCACGTGTGGAGAAAAACCTGAGATGTAGGAGAGCACCCTGCTGTCTGGACCTCCCTGATGTCTCCAGTAACCACCCAGATCAGTGGTTTCTCGGAGGTTCAACGTGCTTATAAACTTCTGGCCTCCCAGATTTCTCTATTTTAAACTCTGTATCCGTATTCATTAAGGATATCTTTTTTCACCCTTATGCTACTTTATTTTATGCATTTAACTGTGGTCTGATTTCCTTCAGTGCATTCGCTATCTACATTATCACTCTGTTCATTTTCTCTATAACATTTAGGTGGAATTCTAATTTAAATCATCTTCTGCAGCCAAAAGTTCTCATTTGCGTACATTTTCTAAATTAGTAAAAAATTGTTTGCGATTTTAAATTTGATGCTCAGACCATGACACCGGTCATGAAGACGACAAGAGTTTTAAAAAAGAAGCAGAGCTGCTGTGTGTTTAACATCTCTGTGAATGAATTCCCTAAACATTTTACAATTGGAAATGGAAACCAGATGGACACGAACGTTCTAGCTCAGATGCGACCTCTAGTGGATATTGCTTTGAATGCTACAGATGTATATAAAAGTACACAGGTGTGGGCGTAAACAGCGTGGCTCACGTTACTGCTGATACTTTTCATGACTGTTGTTTTCCGTATCATTTTTCTTAAGTTTAGGTCATAGCAGCTTCCTCGATCCTCGTGTTTATCTGAAGGTGTATATCCTTGCAGACTTAATCATAAAATAAGTCCAGATCATTTGCATTTTGTGTTGGTATTCGAACCTTTTTCCCTGTTTGTAACTTATGCAACTTTATAAAGCAGCAAGTCTTTGGAACACTCTTCCAAATGATATTATTTTATGTACAAACTATAGCACATTTACACGCCTGACCAAACAGTGGCTATTAACAAAGCAAACTTGTGAGCACTAAATGACTGTGATGTGAACAATGTAGACTGTGAGTGAGTGAGTGTTAGATTCATGAAGTGGAGAGTGTTTTTATGATGTGAGTGAAGTACGTTTTTTTTTTTTTTGTATAACTTCTGTTAAATTATGAAGTGGAGAGTGTTTTCAGTGATTTTACTGATGCGAGTGAAATAATGATTCCATGTATGATACTGTATGTATTTCATGACCTTTAGCAAACGTAACATCTCTCTAGGGACTGCAGGTGGAAGTTAGCATTTTCTTTGCTATAACCTGGCACATGACATCTCTTCTTTCTTAGACTAATGTTCTCTGTGCATTGCCCCTGATTAAGTACAAATAAACTCATTCATTCAATCAAACTAAACACACAAATTCACTGGGATTCCTTCAACGCATCCCAAATATTTCTCTCATTTGTTTTCACTTTGTTTTTCTGGAGGTTTGGTGCACGTTCTGCGACTCAGGGAATATTTAACAATTTATTTAGAGCACTCAGTAAAGATCGGATTATATTTACCTGAGAATTTAGCAGTTCCCCAGTTCCATCCTTTCACACACATGTCCTTTTCTGTCAGCTCAACTTTGTAGTTGGACTTAAAAAAGGCGGAGATTTTCTCAAAGTCCTGTCGAGCACAGAGAGCGTAAAAAGAATTAATTCTTGCCTTCCAAACCCCCTGCCCTCCACCCCCCATCCCCAGTTCAGTAAACCAACCCCCCCCCAAACCAGCTTCATTAATAAGAGGTCGGCTGACGGCACTGCGCCCCGCGGCCCTCTGGGATGGTGGAGGTGTGCGTAATCCGGCCACAGGCTCATACTGAGCGCGTCCAATCAGACTGTTTATTTATCCAGCACCGCACAATCGCTTCCACATGTCACACTAGCGTTGTGCATGTGTGTCTGAGCAAGACAAGAAGAGAAAGAACTACAGACAGACGACACACATCTGCACACTCAGCGTTGCTGGTGAAGAAAAATGTTGCTTACAATCACACACACACTCTCCCTCCACCTCCTCTCCTGCTTTTATACACAAACCTCAACTTTCATTACAATGCTGCTTTTCCGTTCTTAAATTAGCACGCCCCCATTGTAAACTAGCATAAACATGAAGATTCAGCTGAGCCGTATATTTAACAACACACACACACACACACGTGTAACAGAGGACAGATCACATTGTGTTAGTTTGTCACGAAATGTTGTGCATTTTCCCGGAATGATGGTGCACCAGGAAACTAATAAAAAACACCCCCACTAAGACGGACACACACACGCCACTGATTAATCCCGGAGAGACTCGACTCGTCCTTTTTCCTGTAGCGTCTTGAATTACACAGACATAAACACTGAATATCTCTCACACACACAGTTTTGTTTTAAACATGTCTATTTAACACTGAGCTGAAAATTACATCAGGTTCTTCTGTAGTCCAACTTAAACATGATGCTGTGTGTTTAATTGGGAAAATCACCAGACTCTGATTCAACTCATCACCGTTTCTGGAGCATGCACACAATTTCATTAATAACAAAAAACGCAGCCCGGGTTCTATAGTAAAATAAACATATTAATTAAATCATAGAGAACAGAGTGCACACACACACATTTGGTATGCGTGAACACAGATACTGAAATATTTAACCTACTTATTAAATCATCACTGGCATCATGGAGGATTTTAGGTGTGTGTGCTTTCGTTGTATTTTAGTGCTCACTGAAGTCAAGTGCCTTCATGAAGACCTTGTGCTCTCTAATAAATCAGACGGTCTATAAAGAGGTTTTATCAGGTCATGTGTATCGTGACCTGATATAAAAGAGACACTGCAGTACATCATATTCTCACAAACATTCATTAATCATCAAATCAAGGTCCTGTTGTTGTATTAGTTCAACACCACAAAACCTCTGGTATTGGATTTTGGTATCAGAGCATTCCTTATACAAGAAATGAGTAGGGTAGAGGATCAGTATCAAAATATAAATATATTAATTAATAAGTAATTTTTGTAAAAAGCCTTAAAAAAAGCGATAAAATTCTTTGGTGAAAACAGATCAGATTACAACAGACTAGAACGTGTTAAACTAGAACAAAAAATGCATTACAATTTGTAAAAAATCTTTGCTTACAAGGCTTCAGCTCCTCAAAGCAACTAACATGACTTAACATAGATGATTTACCTTTTAACGCCATTAACCGTTAGCTAAAGGAAAGACGTTCGTTCTGACTTTTTCACGAAAAGGAAAAAATATCTTTCTCCTCCGTTCGTTTTTTTAAACGTCCTCCATTCATTGTCAGACAAAAACAGACACCCGAGCCATGTTTTCAGCTCTGTGATCAGACCAGAGAGAATAAATACAATGAAGAACCTAAATAAAAATCAGTGCACTTATTACAAAGGTCTGTGATATGATAAACATCAAGCTACAACAATTTTAACAGATTAACAATGTTACTGGATTTTCAACCAATCTTCTAGACACTAGAATTTTTTACCTCAAGTATTGAAATAAGGCTGATTTACGCTGTACATGATATTTGTGCCAGAAATCAGTCAGAATATAGGATGAAAATTTCCACGATAATCCAGCGACGCAAAAAATGATTTCGTCTGTGATTAAGTGTTTAAACAAAGTAAAACCTCTGATGTTCTCTGACCGTGAGAGAATCATCTTTAAAGAAATGTGTCTTTAATTATTTAGCATACACAAACTGCAATCTAATCTTTTTCCATTCTCCCACCGCGGAAGAGAACAGAGCGGTTGAAGATTAGAAATAGTTCACAAAACAAAAAAAAAATATTTTAACACTAAACGACTTCCTGATGGACTTTTAAAGGACGGAACGACTCACGTGGAAGTTTTCACTTCATCCCTAAGCCCATAAACACTAACAGTGAACGATCAGATTCTATAGACGCAGTAAATGTTTATTTATAAAATGGATGAATACATTTTATACATATATATTTTTTTATACCGATATACTGACTACAACACATCAATTCTTTACCGTGTCTTTAAACCCGTCATATTTGTAGACGTGACCATTGCTTGTGGTCAGTTTGATCCCATGTCCCAGACAGACACGACGCCACTGAGCGTGAGACACATCATGGGCCTGGATACTGTCCACTTTTCCTGTCTTACTGCTTTTGTAGCTCACAGACTGTTTGCTGAACCTCAACCTGCCGTCATTCTGTAAAAAGCAGAAACACAGCATGTACACGTGTGATATTTAATGCACAGAGAACTTCGTGCTGATTCAGGTGTAATGAGAGAGTGTTTGTTTCTCACCCAGAATCCTTTCACCTCCTGATAAATGTCGTTAAACTCCAGAGTGTCTCCCATCTCTGCTTCATGTAACACACACACACACACACACACACACACACACACACACACACACACGTGTCTGCCTTCATTAACTGTTACTTACATACGTCTGTAGACTCCACATCCTCCTGTTTCACACGGTTTTATATCTAAATCACTTCTTTACACAATCTCCTGTTGTTAGCATACAGACAGTGACGCATGCTAACAACTTAGCCTGCTAGCATCTTGTTTTTCATTAATATCATAACAGGGGCATAAATAAGACATACTTCAAGGATTAAAAGAGACACGCCATTAAATAATATTTGTACTAAACTGTTCAGACGGATTTAATTCGCAGTTTTAAGTCATTAAAACGTAAAAACAGGCGAAACTGTAGCCAAACCTTTGCTCCCCCTTTTCCCGCGTGAAACGTCCGGGAACAGCCAACAATCACCCGGAACAAGAGCGAATTATTTCCGGTCTATGACGTAAAAGCACGACATAGAGAACATAAATATGGCAAAGTTTTTACTAGAATTTTCTTTACCGATGATATTTTTAAACGTATAACACTTTTAACGTATTAACTTAAAAAACGGAACGTGTGTCGTGTTTGTAAATCGATTTAAGTTACAATTAAATTAAAAAGGGAATAAATAACCCCATGAACAAAGGCACAAAGATGTTGTTATCATTTATTAGCTCATATAATGTAGGATAGAATCAGGAAGAGTCCTAAGTTTAAAGATGTAAATATGACTTGTTTATGGCCAAAAGTTCACTTCAATTCAATTCACTTCAATTCGATTCGATTCACTTCACTTCAATTCGATTCAATTTGTTTCGATTCACTACAATTCGATTCAATTCACTTCGATTCAATTCAATTCACCTCACTTCAATTTGATTCGATTCAATTCAAATGTATTTGTACAGCGCTTTTTAGAATTGACATCGTCTCAAAGAAGCTTTACAGAACATAAACATAGAACAAAAGGTTAATATAAAGAATAATATAAAGATTAATATAATACAAAAAATTCAAGATTAATATTAGATATATTTAAATGTGTTTGTATTTATCCCCAATGAGCAAGTCTGAGGTGACTCAGGTGACTGTGGTGAGGAAAAACTCCCTTGAATGGGAAAGGAAGAAACCTTGAGAGGAACCAGACTCAAGGGGGAACCTCATCCTCATATGGGTGACACCGGAGGGTGTGATTATAAATATACAGTCTGATAAATGTTGTATTGATGAGGACGTTGTTGTTCTCAAAGACCTCATGGAGTTGTCATCTCCTCTTTAGTATAGCAGATTCTAACTGGAGCTGGAACATCTCTAGATGCCTCAGGATCCTCACAGAAAAGTTTGGGCAAACCTGATCATCACACCTATATGTGGTGCTTCTTCCAACTGTTACTACAAAGTTTAAATCACACAATTATATATGATGTCTTTGAACGATGTAATTTAACAAATCCTCTTTTACTGGAACCAAGAGACCCAAACCCTTTCCAGCACAATGATGCCCTGTGCACAATGCCAGGTCCATAAAGACATGATTTGCTAATTTTGCAGTGGAAGAACTTGAGTGTCCTGCACAGACGCTGACCTCAACTGAACACTTTCTGAATGAACTGGAATACTGACTGCACCCCAGATCTCCTCACTATCCTAGCAGCTTGTAGATGAATCAGCACAGCTACAATGTAGTGGGAAGTCCTCACAGAAGAGTAGAGGTTATTATAATGGCAAAGGTTGAACCAACACTGTGTTCATGTGCATTGTTTTGGAACAGGCACATATGGGTGGGATGGTCAGGTGCCCATGTACATTTGGTATCTGTATATTATTTTAATATGTATGTACTTGAAAACTGTGAGTTTTCAATTATTTATTTATTATTATTATTTATCATTATTTGAATTGTTTTGTGTACAATATGTACCCTTGGTATATTTTGTGTTTATATATGGTTATTCATGTATAATTAATGATAGATAGATAGAGAGAGAGAGAGAGAGAGAGAGAGAGAGAGAGAGAGAGAGAGAGAGAGAGAACGCAATACATAAGTGAATAAATATACCACGATTATTGTACAGTGAGCGGCAATGTTGTAAACACGGAAGACCACCAGAGGGCGACAAAGTTTTTAAAAGATAGCAGGTTACACGTTATCACAAAATAACTATGTTAATTTTATTCAATTAACTGTATGTTAAATATAGTCACAGGATACACGATTGGCTTAGTGAACATAAAAGGAAATTCCCATCAAGACAACACGATCCGTAAATCCGCGTGTGATTGTGCTTGTGTGAGTGTGTGTGTTTGTGTGTGTGTCTGTTTGTGTGTGTCTGGGTGTTTGAGTGTGTGTCTGGGTATTTGTGTGTGTATGTTTGTGTGTGTGTGTGGGTGTTTGTGTGTATGTTTGTGTGTGTATTTGTGTGGTTGTTTGTGTGTGTGTGTGTATGTGTGTGGACAGGTAAAGGTGTGGTGAAGAAATAGAACTAGACAGGTAATACCAGAGGTATGATACATCAAAAAAGAATCTAAAGAGTCACTTAACCGGAGCCGAAAGAGTCGAGCTTGCCTATATGATTCTTTACTATAAATACATACCTACAATTTTTACCGACACTACAAGCAGACCTATTTCAGTCCAGCTTAAATATGCTATTTTATTAACAGTGGCATGTATGACGAGATGAAGTGTAGTGTTGTGTGGAGCTATTAAATGTCTGATAATAATAATTCCCCCGGGCGCTTTGCGGTTTGGAGCCTCGTGGCCGCGCTCAATCAGACTCTGATAACAGACACGGTGAGAGAGAGAGGGAGAGAGAGGGAGAGAGAGAGAGGGAGAGGGTGAGAGAGGGGGGGGGGGAGAAAGAGAGAGAGGGAGAGAGAGGGAGACAGAGAGATGGAGGGAGTGAGAGGGAGAGGGAGAGAGAGGGAGAGAAAGAAAGAGAGAGAGAGAGAGGGAGGGGAGAGAGGGAGACAGAGAGATGGAGGGAGTGAGAGGGAGAGAGAGAGAGAGGGAGAGAGAGAGAGAGAGGGAGGGGAGAGAGGGAGAGGGGGAGAGAGAGAGAAAGAAAGAGAGAGAGAGAGAGAGAGGGAGGGGAGAGAGGGAGAGGGGGAGAGAGAGAGAGAGAAAGAGAGAGAAGAGACGGAGAGAGAGAGGGAGGGGAGAGAGAAAGAGACAGGGGAGAGAGAGAGTGAGAGAGAGAGAGAGAGAGAGAGAGAGAGAGAGAGAGAATGGAGAGAGAGAATGGAGAGGAGGAGAAGGAGGGAGAGAGAGAGAGAGAGAGAATGGAGAGAGAGAATGGAGAGGAGGAGAAGGAGGGGGGACTTGAATATATATTCACCTCTCCTCTCCGTCACTCACTCATTCACTCACTCACTCATTCCGAGTCTGTCCGTCAGACTCAAGCGGACACGCGCAAGCCGGAGACGCGCAAAGAGGTCACGCGCAAAAGCGGACACGCGGAGCCGCATCGGCGCTACTAAAGCCGCTCATCCTCTCTTTATAGACTGTCGCGGAGTTGTAAAAGAGTCTCTCCGTGGAGGAGTGTGTGTGTGTGTGTGTGTGTGTGTGTGTGTGTGTGACAGTGTGGAGGTGTAACTAACAGAAGAGTCTGTTTCATAAAAGTTTCATAAACTTTACAACACAAGGCGAACGGAAGGAAATAAAGTTCATATCAGATAAAATTAGGAAAATGATGCGCCAGGAAGGTAAGATATCTCCCTCTTCATTTCTAATGCAAACATTATTATTATTATTATTATTATTATTATTATTATTATTATTATTATTATTATTATTATAAAATGTCCCATTTTTACACTTTTTATACGTTCTTTAAAAACATTATTCTAAATTATTTTTATCCAGTCAAAAAAGAAAATTAATTCTTGATTTAACAAGACTTAATGTTATGCGTTTTTATACCAAAATTACTGTCATTCTGAGAAAACTGTATTAGAAATTATAATAAAATTCTGAAGGAAACTAAATATAAGAATTTTGATTCACCACATATCAGGAAAAGTTTGCAACTCCAAGCAAATGATTCCTTTTCCTTCTTTAAACTGTTTGTGGTGTTTAGGATGTGCATGTTAAATCTACTGAATAAAATAGTTTTGTGAATAGTTCAAATACGAAAAGATTTCAGGCCTGTTCGCCAGTAGACCGGCGTTGTTTTGAGCAGCTGACTGATGAGGAGTGGGTTTAATAATTCTTATTTAGCTTTTATGTGGTTTACAAGTTTCACAAGAGGCAATGAATCTGTTAGGAAACTCTCTGTAAACTCACCATAGTGGTAAAAGTATGTTAATCTGTGAAAATAAATGAACTAAATGACGTAATTGGTTTAGGAAATCGGATTGTATACACATTCAGATTGGGTTAGATTGGAAGGAAGGGATTTGAACAAATATTTAAAAGCAGTATTGTACACTGAGTTGTTGGTTTATATCTAGTAACTGGTAACTCGATCTTTCGCTGTTATTTTTGGTGATTTACATGTAAGATTGACCTCATTAGAAAGGTTTGTAAGACATGCAACACACACTGGAAACACTGTGTATTATTGCTGTGTGGGTTTTTTCTATACGTGTGTGTCATTGGATAAAATAAAGTGTGTATTAAATCTCAGGTCTTTTTCAATTTCCCTAAAAAAGACACCAATTTGGATCTTTTGTGGTTATTTTGTTTGCTCTGGTGTTAATTATTTTCTCTTAGTTACTTGTTCTTTTCCTGTAAGTTACCTTTTTTATACATCAACAAGCCCTGAATTATTCACAATGTCAGCGTTTTATGCTTTTTTATCGATGTAGGGTCCTTTTCTTCTCAGTAAACCTAAGACTGAACACACAGAGGACATATATGTAAATAGAATAGGACACACACTCACACATGCTCAAACACTGACACACAAGGAAACACAAAAATGGAATTTTTAGGAGTTCATAGGTCGAGGGTCATCCTTGTTAACAGACACTAATATGAGAAAGTATATGATTCATGTTAGTCAAGGTTTGAACACACAGCTCTCATGCACACATACAAACACACACACACTAACGCACACACACTTGGAGTGCACAGACACACACATACCACCTGTCCACAGGGAACCATGTCTGTGAAAAGGAGGATGAGTGTGTGACGAAATGATGCGATTTACACTAAAAGAAAGCAGCAGAGCAGCGTTTCATGCTCACACCACCCACACACACACACACACACACACACACACACACACACACACACACTTCCTCCAGCTCCCTCTCCTCTTCCTCTTTCAGTTTATCTTCTATGCTTTTTTAATTTCCGTCCCCTTCACATACACACGCCAACTTTGCACGCTTAATCCATCATGCGATCACAACCACAACGCTGAACACACCCAGACTTATGTATATGGATGGTCTAAAAAAGACAATGCCATTATTAGCGTGTCACTGCCATCCACACAATTAAATTTTTACCCATGCGAAAGAAACTACAGCGACAATCTGAGGAGAGACGAAAAAAAGATGGAGGCTAACATGGACGAAGGAACATGGAAGAAGAGAGGGCGAGAGGTAGAGTAGCATAGAAAGTTAAGCATGAAAGGATGAGATAAAGAGATGGAGTGATTGAGAGGGGGATGGAGAGTGAGGGTTAATGCAGCCCAGATTCCCTCCAACAAGAGAACAAGAGAGAGAAAGAAAAGTAGAGAGTGAGTTAGGAAAAGAAAGGAGAGAGAGAGAGAGGGAGAGAGAGAGAGAGAGAGAAGTGCACAGGGGAATGATATAAAATGAGTTGGTCACGGTTTGAACAGTTACACATGCTGTTTACATTTTTCCCAAATTAACATGGCCCCCTCACTTTACCAACTCCCTCTCTCCTTCCCTCTGTTTCTCTGTCTATCTCTTGTACGTTTCCTTTCTCCACACTTTTCTGCGAAGAACGGGAAGTTCGGATAAGTAGACCGCTCCCTGCACTCGTTCGCTATTTATTTTGATGAGAGGACCGTGTCAGGAGTTAACAGAAACCTGAGGCTGGAAGATGGAAAAATGGAGAGGGGGGACATGAGGGGCAGATAATTAAAAAAAGGAAGAGAAAGGTAATTAGAGAGGTAAAAGGACTTACAAGAGTCAAGCGGTGCAGAGAGACAGACAGGCTGAGAAAGAGAGAGAGAGAGAGAGAGAGAGAGAGAGAAGATTTTTTTTGGAAGATCTAAAGGAAAAACAGTCAGAAACGGAGGGATGGAGTAGAGGAACGAGAGGGGAACGGGTTTGAGGGATTTGTTGTAAATCCAGGTTTTTATTCTTTTTTTTTATTCCTCCTTTTGTTTTGATGTTCGTTGGCGGAGTTGACAATTTTTTAGGCCAAATGTGATCAATTTGAATTTCAAACTGCTTCCAAGCATCCAAAGGGAGACTTGTGTGCCCATGTGTATGTGTGTGTGTGTGTGTGTGTGTGTGTGTGTGTGTTTAGGAGGAGATGATGGCTAGTACATGTGAGTGATGCTAATACACAATACTTGAGTGTGTACTCCATGTTCACCATCCACATGCTGGTGTGTGTGTGTGTGTGTGTGTGTGTGTGTGTGTTGAGTTAGTGAAGGAATGCACATTTGATTGAGTGCAGGCTGCACATAAATCTCCACTTTAACTGTACACAGACACACAACATGGACCCTGACCCCAAACTCTCCCCTACAGACACAGTCTTCCACATACACACATAGTGACACACACAATCACACACACACACACACACACACACACACACACACACACACACACACACACACACACACACACACACACACACAAACACTAAGCTCATTGTGTATGGACCTGATTGGTTATTTGGCTCACATAACATTTTATTGATGCGCTATGAACTATATCATGTTTTATGATACGGTGCATTCCCAAAAGCTCGGGTGTGAAGTGAAACAACAAATCAGGGAAGTGTATCCTGCTGCGTACATGTGTGTGTGTGAGACTGAGAGAAGAGCAGGATGTATCGATCTGCACATTTCTCATCATATCATTGCTGCCAGCTGTTGGCTCGTGCTCACTCTTTTTCTCTTTGACACACATACACACACAAATCCTCTCTAATAAAAAACGCCATTTCTCAGTGGGCTTCAGAGTTCCACTTCAGAAGAGACGTCTCGGAGAAAAAAAAAGTTTCCACAATATGATAGTGTTTAGATCATTACTCAGCCACCTAATTCCCTTTCAGTTGGTTTCGTCAGCGCCGAAAATCGAAACATCAATCACAATTAGGGCTCCTTGTGTGAGACATGCTGTATACTGGCGAAGGATCAGCACTGCTCTGTGTTCCTTCTCCAACTCTATATGATGAATTAGATGTGAGACGAAAGCAGTGAAAAGCGTGAATCAAAACAGGGACGGAGTACGAGTACACAAAAGAGGTGTAGATCAATTAATAAGAATTCGTGTCAAAATGAAGCACTGTTAAATTCAATTGTACCCAAACTTGATTTGAGAAACGAATAGCCTTTTATCTTATATTACTGAACTACTGAATCGTGGAAAGCTGGCAGGAAATTTACTCTTCAAAAACTTTTACCCTCATTAAGAAATTCACATGGGTTCTGGTGTAACGTGCAGCTCCTCGGTTCGAACCTGAGCTCATGTTACCGTCTGTGTCGAGTTCTGTGATCTCCTCGTGTCCGCATGGATTTCCTCCAGGTTCTCCATTTTCCTCCCACCTTGTAAAAACATGCTGGTAGGTGGACTGGCTAAGATAAATCACCTCTAAGTGTGAATCACATGCTGCCCGAAGGAGTGTAACCACATGTGAAAACATTATTGTATTAACCAGATACTAATAGGAGGCACATTATTTATTTATTTATTTTGAATAAAGTTTGACAGTCTTGACTGGGATCAATAAAATAATGCGAGGAGGCTAACAAGGACCTCGTCAGCACCAACAACCTCGTCAAAACGAAGGTTTAACTTCTAAATAGCTTGTTTATGTTTTAGGAAATCGGACCTGATAAATTTGTTCATCGTTCTTGAGTGATATGAAGTTGAGGAACTTTCAGAGATTTTTCTACCTCTGTTATTTTTTTTCTTACAGTGTTTTCCCATATTTCCATCAGCATAGTAGCTAGTCTGATTGATTTACAAATAAATAAATAAATAAATAAATAAGGGGAAAATCCAATTTAAGGCAACCTTCACGTTTAAATCCGTATACAGATATAGCTAGTTGGCGCTCTAAACAGATCCAGATCCAGATAGCATTGCTTTACATCACTAATCCACACTGCTCCAAGGGATTGGCTTCCCCTTTATCCTGATCATGGATGAAGCGCATACTGAAGCTGAGTGAATAAAGAAATCCAGAGTCTGTGTATATGAGAAACAGAAATGTCCACAACACCACACACTTTCCTCTTTCTTTCAGTACTCCATGTTCTGCATTTATATATCAGAACATTCTAGGTATATTTTACAATATGACACACTAAGGCACACGTCGGATGTTTTCTGATACCGACCCGTGATCTTCGGAGGTTTTTTCTGTTTCTGAAAAGAACTCAGTGACGCTGATCATTTTCTTTGGCGCTAACCTCAGATTCCTATTCTCGGTTGACTGGAGTTGAACCCGATGCGGTTCTTCTGCTGTTTTAGCCCATTTTCCTTCACCGTTTGAACTCTTTTCTGTTCACCACAGTTGTAAAGAGTGATTATTTCATTTCAGTTACCTTGAACCTTGGAACCGGTCTGGTTGTTCTCCTCTGATCTCTCATAAGCGAGACGTTTCTCCCTGCAGAACCGAGCCTTACGTGTGTTATTTCCGTACCGTTCCGTGTTGTGTGTGTAAATCCCTGGAGATTCCTGAAATACTCAAACCAATCCGTCTGCCAAGGTCAAAGTCACTGGGATCAAATTTTTCCTTGATTCTGATGTTTGATGTGAACATTAAGCGAAGCTCTTGATCTGAATCTGCACGTGTCTGTATGCATTACATTGCTGCACATGATCGGCTGATCGAAAAACCTCACAGTAAGCAGGAGGGCAGGTGTTCCTATTAAAGTGGACAGCGAGCATAATATAATATTTTGATTAGTTTTTGAAAGAAAAATAAAGCAAATCATATGGTAGAGCTGAATGAATATATAGTTTCAATGCTGAGAGAATACTGAATGTTATATTTGGAAAAAAAAAAAAAAAAAACAATTCTTAAAAGACTCGGTATTGAAATCAGGTGCTGAACTTTCCCGCTCCTGGTTGCTTATTGCACTGCAGACAATAAGTCCGGGGATAACTGCCATAAGTTGAAGTCAGGAAAAGGTGTGTCGCTCTATGTTGTAAAGTTATATTTGCGTGAGTGTGTGGTTAGAGCGCACAATTTAACATGTGAAACTTTCTTAGCATATTTAATAAAAGCCTTTGTGCACGGCTCTGCTTTCTGCGACGGGAAGAAAAGCGAGGAAGAAAAGCGAGGCAGAGAAGAGAAAAGGAAAACTGGCAGGCCTAATCGAGGTTAATAAGCTGCTGTTATTTTGGCTGGGGGCAAAAAAGAGATAAACTGCTTCAAAAGAAAGGGAGAGAAAGGAGGTGTGCACAGGAGGAGGATTAAAAACAACTTGACAAGCGAGGCCGGCACTGAGAGAGGAAAAAAAAAGTAGGGGGGTGTAGATTAGAGAAAGAGGGAATGAGGAGAAAGAAGGGTAGAGGAAGAGGTGCGAGGGTTACGAGAGTGGACAAAAGGATGGCAGACGGTTTAAAGAGGAGGAATGAGAGGTAGCAATGAGGGGAGGAGGAGAAGGAGGAGGAGGAGGAGCGGCTGCGAGCACATATTTCACACCTGCTGAAGACTCAACGCCTCAAACAAGTAATTACACATCTCCACCGTGTCCCTCTCGCTGCCTGACAAAAGAAAGAGTGTGTGCCATGTTTGTGCTGGAGGACACCCTGAGGCTTCCCCAGACACGCACACACAATATTATAGCACTGTCTGAGCCTCTCTGAAGTATGAGAGATCATTTGCTGCCATTTTCCTCGCATGGCTTCAAGGCTTAAAAGGGTTCAGAGGACTCATGATGGTCACATACACACACATGCACACACACACTCACACACACACATATGCACATACACATAAACTCATCATAAACACCCTGATAAGCAAACTTTCCAATGTAAGGCATGTAAACTGTGAATTGGCTTTAGGTCAAAGATACCATATCCCAAATTGGAACATGCAACGGCAATTTCCAAACAAAAACACACCAGACCACACACAAGCACACACACACACGCACACACACACACACTTGATGCACACTGCCTAAAAGCGTTCTGATAAGATTTCGTTCACTCCAGACGGATTTTGCTCGACACGTTTCAAGTCTGAAAACACTTTTCCTTCTTAAACATGACTCACCCCCCTGTATTTGTTTTTAACCACAACTTCAAACTGTAATTGAATGTTTTTTTTTCCTGTTTTGTTTTGTCCTCAAGGCATCTTCACTGTCTTTGCCAGTTGACATGACAAACACACACAAGAATCATATTAAAAATAATGAGGGGGATGATGGAGGAGGAAGAGGATGGGGGGTGTTCAGGGAGGGTGGTGGTGGTGGGGTGTGTAATGAGTTACGGAGTTACACCAAGGGAGAAATTTGTGAAACAATGCTTGGGAAATCATAACTATAACCTGCCTTTATTCCCGCTTGCCACGGTGCCTTCTGTTGACTTAAAATAATTCCACATGTCTGGCACTGTACTTATGCACAGTAGTAAGTCTCATTACTTCCTCATAAAGCTGAATTAAAAGTATAAATGCAATGCCGTGAACCCACAAATCGTGATTTCCAAAACTAACAAAATGAACGTTTTTTTTTTCCTTTTCTCTTAAACGAGTAACAGTAACAGAGAAAGACGGCATTTAATCCATTCTAATCAAATACCCTTCCAATCATCTAGTCTATTCTAATTGTTTACCTAAAAATTCTATTTTTTAGTTTACTTTTAAGTTTAATTTAAGGTTAAACTTTCAACATTGACCTCATCAGTTCTAATCGTGATATCATACCAATTACAAAATAATATAATCTTCCAATGATCTTCAGGAAATTGAAATGACTCACCTGTGTGATTCGGTCTGATTCTGTGACTTCTGGAATGTTCCATAGATTTCACAGGGGTGAATGTGTTCAGGTAACAGGGTTAAGTGAAGCTAAAAAGCAGGTTATTTTTAATCTGATGTGTTAAATCTGACTGAGGAAAAGAAACGGGCGTAAAAATGGTAATGAAATAATTTTGCAATGTTTGAAGTATCAAAATTATTTTAATGAATATATTTCAAGGGAAAGTGTAGTCATATAAGGGTGGGATGATGTTTAAAATTCATGTCTTTTTCTTTACTCATAATGTTTTACACAAATACCGTCTAAGTCATGGAATTACTGAGATAGATAGATAGATAGATAGATAGATAGATCGATAGATAGATAGATAGATAGATAGATAGATAGATAGATAGATTAGCTATTTACAAACATCCTTTATTTATTCTGAATCAAAATCACAGATTTTTATTAATTGAGTAAAATGTGTAAAAATCATGCAGTATAACTTTCAAATATTTGTGTAATATTGAAAGACTTGTTAGAACTTATTTTGTTTATTATTTGTGTATTTTTTTTAATAATGACAGTATGTGCAGCTTTGAAAAGAGCTTTTTTTTTTTATAAACATCATCATAAATAAATACAATATAAATACAGCTCCAAAGTACCTTAATAATAAACTGTTATTATGTGTAATGAATTAAGGCTGCATTATAACATGGCAATATAACATGATTATAGATATGATGTATAATTAGACAAGTATGAATATAAACATTTTTTGTCTAATTAATTGGAAATTCTAGCAAATGATCCAAACATATTTTGCATATGATGTAAAGGAATAACTAATGGCTTTATTTATTAAAAACTCAGTATATGTTGAGGATTTTATCTGTGCTACAAAATACATTAAAATATGTGTGTGCAACCAGCAAATGATGTTTAGACTATTAAAGTAATAAGTAATTAACGTTACTGAATGTGTTTAAGTTCTAATGTAAGCCAGATGCTTCTGGATTACGACAGGATTAGGACAGTGTGTGTAAAGAGAGAGATGGAGAGAGAGAAAGAGAGAGAGAGAGAGAGAGATCTGAAGAGGTCAGAAGAAACAAGACAAATCTTTAGGCAAACACCCTGAGGGTTGTAAAGAAATTGCAAAAAGGGATTTACTTTTATTTATTTATTTAATTTTTTTCTATTTTACATCCGAACACAAAGACAAACCTTCATTTTATTTTTTATTTTTTGGTTTTTACAGCTGTTCTGCAAATTATGTTACAAGCGACAGAAACTCTTGACCCTTTTTTTCCCCCTGAAAGCCGTTTGACAAAGAGGCCCTCGGCTTTGTGCGTATTCGGTGCTGACAGTTGTATTTAGTATTCGCTGAGTGACTGCCAATTGCACAGTAAACAACATATCCATCTTTTAGTAAGCATGTCTGATTTGATTCAATGTTTTATTCGAGTGTTTCGGATTTTGACAGCGGGTGATGAAACGGGTGACATCTGATCCTCGTAAGAGAGCCAACGTTTTTGTTTCTGGTAAATTATCCTGTTTTTGCGACGTGTTTACGCTGTAATGATGGCAGTGTATTTTACAATAGAATTGGTGTTTTAACATTTGTGCAACATAAATCCTGAGAAACACACACCCACACACACAAAGTGAATGATAAATCTGCTTCTTCGTTCTTACTGGTTCATATCTGCAGTCCATCAGGCTCACCTCGTGCTGCTGTTGGCCGCTGCAGTGGGGTGTGTTCAGGTGCAGGACCACGCGCTGATGTTGTCCAATGAGAGGAGCACGATAGAGAGAACGTACGAGCTGACCAAATACCTGAACCACCAGCTGAAGGAAATTAAAGACACTTACGTGAGTCTGACTTAGTATGCTTGTGGTCGTGAATGCTTTTGTTTATGTGTGCGTTTTTTCCGCTCATCTCTCTGGCATCCTCGTTCTTTCTCACACATACTTTTTACTGCCTTTTCCTCTTTTCTTGTTCCTTTTCACATCTCTGTCCAAAGAGCATATGTGTGTGTGTGTGTTTCTATTATGAAAAACAGAGGGAAAGAGACTAATAAATTCCATTCTTTTTTTTTTTATATCAGAATAAACTTAGCTATTAACAAATGTCCATCATTTTATTTGGAACAAAATGATTTAATCTTTTATGCCCTGATTAAAATGTATATAAAGATTTATGAGCTGTAGCTGTGCAACATTCTGCCAACATTTTTAGGCAGGATAAAAAATTAAAATCACACTCTTACACTCGGAAGCATAAAAAATGCTTCAAGTAACAGTTTCTATGAAAGCCACATGTATAATGTCCTTGAATAATTGAACTCAACTGCTGTACTTAGCTCTTACTTTGATGGGTTTTATACTTTACTCCAGTGTCATTTTAATTCATGTTGAATGTTAGCGCTCTTACTTCATTAGAATTTACCTTTCACTGTAAACAGTTTTATTTATACCTTGATATAAATATTTTATACTCATTCAGCTAATTCAATTCTATACTGTACATGAATACTTCTGCAACCGTCTCATGCTACACTATGTAGTTAACGCTATGGCTATAATATTTGCCTTTCTATACGGCATAAAATCAATCCTGAAAAAAAAGCATGTTTAAGTGTGATATTTTGGTAATTTGCTAAAATTCACTGGCTATACAGTATGTAACTTACTTAGCCTGTTTTCTTTGCTAATGCTTGGTTCGACTAGCATTGATTCCAGTAGGAAAGAGTACTGGTTAGATAGTGAAAGTGTTAATTCTAGTTAATGGTAATATATTAGCTATTTATAGGATATTACACTTCTCTGATAGTTACAGAGATCGGATGGTGTTTTCCAGTTAAAAAATTGTCCAGTTAAAAACAAAAATCAACTTCAAACGTTCACTTTTCACAAGAAAATATGACATTAACTTAATTTTTCTGGGGGAAAAAATAACCTTTGTTATTTTAAAAACAAATTAAAACACTTTGACTTTTACTTGATTAAATCTTTTTGCTGGATCATTAAGCTTTTGACACTTTTTACTTTATCTATATTTATTACTGTATTATTTCTCAGTACGTTTTCCATCCTTGCTTATGAATACATTCATATCATGTTATAATGCATTTATAAGGCATTATACACATAGTTATAACTATTTGCAAATAAAAAAGACCAGCTTTAGATATAGATATAGTTCAAAGACATAGATAGTATAATCTTATTTTAACTTATTATAACATACAAGCTTTATTTATTAGCTCTAAGTAAAGAGGAACATTTTAAATAAAGACATTTATTAAACCATCAGCATTTCCAGTGTTTCATGTTTAACAATTTGACCAAACCCAAAACTACACTTTAGTTCTACAGAGATTTAGAGCCATTTAAAAAAAATGTTCTATCAAAGGTTGTAAGGCTTACAGTAGAAAAAAGTGTAGGAAAATGAATCATGTTAACAATTCATAATATATTATAAAGATAGCGATAGAGTGTAATGTCATTTATATATTATATAGTAATGTGTTTTTAGTCCATTACAGATATGACTGTCATTTAAAATGTCACCAAGCGCTCTATAAAACACCAATTATTCGTTTCAGTCATTTCAGATTGAATTATTTCACAAATTTAATCAATTATTTGACCTTTTTTTTAAAATATCATATTCATAAACATGTCATTTTTAAAACATCTTACAGTGTTGCCAATCTAATTCCAAAACGTAATGCCACTGATTTCACCTAAAATTGCATCTTTGAATAAAAAATTAAAAAAAATTATTTATAAAAATGATTCTTTTTTTATTATTATTATTATTCTTTTTTTTTTATTAAAGGTTTTTTTTGAACAGAAGCCGGGAACCCAAATGAACCTTTTTTAAGAGAGTAAACCGTTTTTTTTTATTTGTGAATTTCTCTTGTTCAGTGAAACATTAAGACTTTCTGGCAACCAAAAAAATAACTTTGCATCACAGCGACACTTTTTCTTCTGCCTACTCTTTGTTTTCTATGGAAGCAGGTGAAAATCTGGTGCACAGGAGAGTGGGAGTGAGACACATGCGATGAGAGGGGATTTTTTTGTTTTTGTTTTTTTTTTGCAATTTACTGGTGAATATCATGGTGTCCTGGCATAACAGATTGTTTTATGTGCTGTGGGTGTCAGATAGCAACTATCCATGACTACTGTACAGCAGCACAATGAATGGAACTTATTATAACACAAAGAAAACCTTACAAAAACAAGAAACTACTTTGGTTTAAGTTTTTTGTTTTTCCAGCCTTTACAACAGCAGAATTTTAGGCTTCTGCTATTAATTCCAGGCTTAAGGTTGTCAAATTCTAATCCTGCTCTTTCACCACGGAAAATAATTTCCTAAGTTTCCTTGTTCCAAAGTTCCTTTGTGGAAAAATCACATAGAATTCATTCAATCGTATGTCTTTTTTTTTAACATCATATTTATGTGTGTAATATGTGACGATTTGAAAAACACGTGCAGCTTCATTTTACTGTGATTTCCAGTAAACATGTGTGACATCATGTGATCATCTGTGTTTAGAAAAAAGTAAGAAGACTTTCCTCATGGGAGCAAATCACCAGGTTTAAGCCATTGTGAAATGTATTTTAACCATAACATGTGACGTAAGTGTGAAGAAACCACACAAGATAAAATTGCACATGAATCCTGAAACGTGTGAAATGGGCAACTTTTTGCTTTGGGATTTCCAGACATCAAGTTAATGAAGTTATTATGTACTCAGATACACAATATTTCAGGAAACACCATCCTGAGAAATTTTTTAATAAACCAAACATGGCTTTTAGGTTTTCTGTAATATACAATAATATATATATATATATATATATATACAATAATATATATATATATATATATATATATATATATATATATATATATATATATATATATATATATATATATATATACAATAATATATATACAATTATATATATATATATATATATATATATATATATATATATATATATATATATATATATATATATATATACATATATATATATATATATATATATATACATCATAATTAGAAAGTGCTTAAGATGTTTGTTCACTGTGTGTCCCTCAGCTCTCATATCTCGGTCCTCCATTCAGTGATCCAGGCTTTTCACCACCAAGACCCAACATCTCCTCCCTGGCGGTTCCCAGTGCAGCCACGCGGGAGGACCTGTGGCGCGGTCTTGAGAACGGTGCCCGTCTGGCACAGAACCAGCGAGCCTACAGTGTTCTGCTGAGCGCTGTGCGTGAGCTGGCACGCTCCACACTGTGTCCTTACCTCCAAAGCTCACTCTTTCACTTCTGCTCCGGCCTGAGTGGACTCCTGGGCTCCATCTCAGGGCTAATGAATGCCCTGGGCTACACCCCGCCCCTGCACGGCAACGCTCCCCCTTCTCAGAAATACACACCGCTTTTGTCTTCTCAGTATCAACGGGCAAATGTGAACGGCCCTGCCCCGCTGAGGAACCAGGCATCTCGGGCGCAGAGTGGCCTGGGAGGAATGAGGGACGGAACAGCTGGATATGAAACGGAGCGGAAGCGGGATAGAGAAAGGGAGAGGGCTGAGCGAGGGAGGAGAGGGAGGCGGAGAGAGGGGGAGAGCTGGGCGGAGAGAGAGGAGGAGGAGAGGGAAGAAGGTATGGAGAGGTGGAGGAGGAGGAGAAGATTGCTGACTATTGAAGAGGAGGACGGCGGTAAACAAACAAGCCACAGTTACGATCCAAACAGCAACAACAATAACAACATGAACAGCAACCACACAAGTTCCAAGCACTATTTCAGCAAATATGGCAGCGGTAAAGACTTTAACATCAACAGCACAGGCAGTGATGCCCGGCTTCCCACGGAAACGGAGAGCGAAGCTAGTATAAGCAGAGAGGAAGAGGCAGATGAGTTTCAGGCAGACGTTCCTGTCCTCTTTTCCTCTACGTCCCTCCATTCCGGGCGCTCAGGACACCCCATATCCTCTCCCCACCCACCGCTCTCTCCCCTGTCCCTCCTTTACGCATACGAAGACGGGGTCACTGAGGTCGACTCGCATTTGAGCATGGCCGCTCCTTCGCCACGCCCTGCCCTCAACGACTTCACACGGAAAGTGGAGGGATTTTGGGTACTCAGAGAGCTGCAGAGTTGGCTGTTTAGATCAGCCAAAGACTTCACCAGACTGAAGAAGCGACTCCGTGTCTGAGTGCCTAACTCTATGTGTGTGTCAGCGTTTGTCTATGTGTGTGTGTGTCTGAATGAATGAATGAATGGAAGTTTTTGCAGAAAGAAACTCAAAAGGACTCACATTTTGCACTTGCATGGAAAAAGAGAACTCATCCTGATAAACAAAAAAGAAGACAAAAGAAGAGAAACAAGCGACTTTTCAGAGCGAGAGGCGAGTCAGCAGCTTGAGGAACGTGAATCACATTTCCGTCTTTTTGAGACGGATGAAAGGAAGACATGAGACGGAAATAAAGGGGTAGAAAGTGTCTGCTGTCTCAGAAACTGACTCAGCACGTGGTGACCCGTGATTACTGGGTGCTTTTATGCTCACACACTGTCACACTTCTCATAAAGGGCTGTGTCATGCATCTCTGTAACCACTTACTGTCATATTGGGCTTTTTTCCACTGCAAGCGTCTGAACCTTCGACATCAGATTACAATAAATGTGTTCTTTTTTTAACATTGACCACTGACGAATATTGGTACGAGTCAGAAATTCGTTACTGCTAACAGCAGCCACATTGTGAGAATTAAACAGAATAAAGTAGGCTATATAAAGACTTGTGAACATATTCATACCATGTTATGATGCATAAATAAATCTTTCTACTTATTGTTATATTCTCAATTACTTATGAAAAGCTATTACAGTTTATCAACATAGTAGTAATGCATTTATTCAATATTATACATTCATTCATTATTATAATGCAGACGTTCAGCCCATTTTCTCAGTGGATTATCTTTATTTTTTATTTATTTATTTATTTCTGGGTTTTTTTTTTGCTTTTATAATAGTTTTAATTATTTTAATTTTTTTTTTTTTTGGGGTGGGGGGGGTTAAAATCTATAGCATTTGCTAATGTTTCATTTCACACAATTCATAGATCTACATTGGCTTTACTTGATTAAATTATTATAGCAATTCCTTATGAATGCATTATAACATGATATGAATGGGTTTAAAGTTCATACGGAATACCGTTGCTTGTTTCTGGTATTTATAGATACATTACATGTATTTCAATTTTTTTTATATATATTTCAAGTGATTTTTACACAACAATCTTTTTTTTATGATTGTGTTCATTTTACCATCTTGAAATGCACCTTATAATGTTTTTTTCCCCCCAACATCTAATCACATATTACTTATATAATCACACGTGAAAACTTTTGATTCCGTGTGAAATGTGAGTGATTTTTTTCCCCTCTAAAGGGGATTTTTATGACCTAACTTTTATCTGGGATGCAAATCTTTGTGTCTTTATTACTAGTTTAAGTCTCATAATAGAACCGTAAAGATTGCAGGTGTAAACGAATTTTCAAACATACCGCATATTCGTTTTCCCAGATGGAGGAGACATAATAAAGGTAGAGAAGACATGCAGTGACAAGCAACGATAGTTTAGTACCATTTTTTTTTCTGAGAGTGTTGTTGCTGATGGGAGCCTCAATAGCAACATTGTGCTGTTTTATTTCTCAGCCTTTTATTTCTCACAAAAACGTGTCAGCACAGTGCAGTTACAGTTTAATCGCAGCACAAATGAACAGAAACGCTTTCGTTTTCAGATCAGATCAGATGCCAACTTTGTGTTGGGTTCAGTGGTGCGTTGAGGTCCTTAAATGTATTATTTTTGTCAGGTGAATTAATGAATAATTTACAACAAAAATAAAAGACAAATGTTTGATCAGATAAAGGAAAAATAATGTTAATCCAAACTGTTCCTCCTTGTTGAGTTTAACAGCAGTTTTCTCTTTTTCTTTCTTTCTTTCTTTCTTTCTTTCTTTTTTTACCTCAGTCACTTTTACCGTCATCACTGTGACGTCACATTCTGTCAAATTCTGTAAAAATATTGCTAGATCTTGGATCATGTACTTGTTTTAAGGATGTGCCAAGGAAAAATGATCATTGTTTTGTGTGTGTGTGTGTGTGTGTGTGTGTGTGTGTGGCGTTAAAGAAAGCACATCTACAAATAGACCAGGAATCCTTTTTCACATGCAAAGTGACATTGCTTTATATTTGTATATTTCGATATTTTAAAAAAAAATATTCTGTAATATTTATTAAAGGGTTTATTTATTATTCATTGGTATTATTTGATTAAATGAAATCAAGTGTCTTGATTAAATCCTGGTTTGAAGTACTTTTGCTCTGGCTTCTCTGTTTGTGTGAACGAGGTCTCATGGCTCGAGGGGAAGCAGGCTGACTCGGAGGATACAGAGTTTTATTAGTCTGTCTAAATGAAATTTATGGCCAGTCTTTCATCTAACACCACAGCCTCTCATCTATGTCTCATCTCTTCCTCTCAATCTGTCTCTCTCACGCCTCTCCTTTTTCCCCCCTCACACTCACCTACTGTCTCGCTCTCACAGTCACACACGCAATAAACACCAGGTATTTGTGCATGAACGGTTAACTTCACAAACGCAATATACATTCATGTGCTGTAAACACTGCCGACACACACACACACACACAGACACACATACACACACAAACACACACATGAATGAAGCGGCGCACCCTCCAGTCTGTGTTTGGGGAAAAAGTAAAGAATCAGTGGGAATCTTTCTCATCCCTTCAAGCTACACACCTGCATGTGGCCAGTTGTGAAACCACACCCAATACACACAAACACACACACACACGCATGCACGCACACACACACAAACATATCACACGCAAACATACATACACTCAGACACATGCACACAACCTTCATTTTATGAAATCATTTCTAAAGACAGGATATAGTTGATGAGGTTCATAGGCGATTGTGTGTGTGTGTGTGTGTGTGTGTGTGTGTGTGTGAGAGAGAGAGAGAGAGAGAGAGAGAGAGAGAGAGAGAGAGAGAGAGAGAGGATTGAAACGCCTTTGTTTTTTCTGGTTAGGTTTACACTCTCCCACAGACTCTAACAAACAGTACTATATATATATATATATATATATATATATATATATATATATATATATATATATATATATATATATATATATATATGCCTTAGTATAATATTTCAGAACCTGACCCCAAACACCAACCCCGGTAAACCTTAATTTAACACTTCCTGTAACCCTTATTCTTACCCAAACCCAAGCCACACTGCAAAAAAAAAAATAAATCCATAAATCCATATCCTGTCTGAAATATAAATATTGTTTTATAATTTCCTCTACTGCCCAAATGCAGGCTGGGTTCCTAGGCATTTTTTATTTTCTAAAACTTTATGGTTTTCTTTTTGTGTATTATATTAATATTATCTATTTAATGTTATTATAGTATTTTCTATTTTATTCATAGTATATTCTATTTTATTATATATTATATATTATTATCTATAGTAATAAAGCCTCCAAAGCAAGCTAAATACACGAAAAGGTTTGAGATATTGTTATATACTAGCAGTATTATTAATATTATTACTAGTAGTAGAAATAGTTCTCTTGTTTGACTGATTAAAATTGAAATGTGTAGAAAAAATAAGACGGATGTTTGAAATGGCATTATTTATTAATTGATCTTTCAGTAAAACAAATTAAATGACATAAAATATAATGAAATAAAATATAGTGTGTTGCAAAACTAACACAAAGAAATACCCTGCAGTAAGGTGGCACAACTTTTTAGGTTCTATTTATTTCATTATATGAAGAAAGTAATATCTAAATCTTATCTTCATGTCAGTAATCTCACCTAAGTGTAAAAACTAAGGTTAAATTAGATTAACTCTACCCGCAACCTCATGGTTAGTTTCTTAGAGAAAATATTTTTATCTTCACACATTGTAAAAATTACATTTTAGCAAAGTAAATATTGTTAATGATTTTACTCTAGACATTTTAACTATTGGTTTCTAGAAAGAAGCACAATTATCTGACAGTAGAAGAAGAGAACAAGGAGTTAACACATCTAAAAATCATCTGAATAATCTTATATTTTATTTCAAACAATTAATAAAATTGAAATAGTAGATAAATTTGCCACTATATTAATGAAATTTTCTCTTGCTAAGGTGTAGTGTAGTTTGTAGCCAAATGTCCTCACAAAATTGTCATATATTCATGTAAATCCTGACTGAGAGCTAAAAGCATGACCACAAATTAACATACACACACACACACACACACACACATATGTATATGTATATACTGTATATTCCAGAGCAGTCGCTTAAATGTGTAATGCAGAATCCCATGGACCGCAGAATGACCGAGGACATGACCGCTTATAGCCAACAAAGGCAGCTTTGTGTCCGAGTGTGTGCACACGTGTACGTGTGTGTATGTGTGTGTGTCATCATGTGGGCTCTGTGAATCACTGAGAAAGTCTTTTGGTGAATCACCATCACACTGTGCGTATGTGTATGTATGTGGGTGGAAGTGTGTGTCTGTTTATCTATGAGTGTTTATGTATTCATGCTCCTGTCAAGTAACTAGTGTCATTTGTACTGGTCTAAAAGCCTGGCTTTATGTGTAGTGTCATTCTCTCTCTCTCTCTCTCTCTCTCTCCCTCTCTCGCTCTCTCTCTCTCTCTCTCTCTCTCTCTCTCTCTCTCTCTCTCTCTCTCTCTCTTGCTCTCTCTCTCTGAATCTTTTTGCCATATGCCTAACAAAGTCTGACTCTCCAGTCCTCACTGCTCTTCTGCTGCCAGTCAGTCTGTCATCAGCTCATCAGCTGCATCTTTAGTGATTGTTTATCTCTCCCCTATCGCTCATTCTCTTTCCTCACTGGCTCACTGTCTTACTGCTCTGTTTCCCTTATTAATGCTCTCTCTCTCTCTCTCTCTCTCTCTCTCTCTCTCTCTCTCTCTCTCTCTCTCTCTCTCTCTCTCTCTCTCTCTCTCTCTCTCTCTCTCTCTCTCTCTCTCTCTCTCTCTCTCTCTCTCTCTCTCTCTCTCTCTCTATGCTTGCTCACCTGCAGCACATAAAAATTCTTCTTTTCTGTCTCCAGAGGATTGCATCGTCTCCCGGGGAGTTATTGCATTCCTCCCGAGCTAAACTAGGCCTATTTGTCAGTTTATTTCTTTAAATCGTTTGCCAAAATGAATGCCCTGATTTCATGTTCTTTTCTCCTCTCACTCGTTCTCCCTCTCTCCCACTGTCTCTGTGTTTCTACATATGGTCATGTAGAATATATGTAGACTCTCTCTCTCTCTCTCTCTCTCTCTCTCTCTCTCTCTCTCTCTCTCTCTCTCTCTATATATATATATATATATATATATAAATATATATATATATATATATATATATATATATATATATATACACATATATCAGGAGATCAGCAGTTTCAGAAAAACTCACACCAGCCAATCTACCAAGGCCAAAGTCACCGAGATCAGATTTTCCCCATTGTGATCTTTGATCTTTCTGAACTGAAGCTGTATTTGTATGATTTTATGCATTTGCTGATTGAAAAACTCCATGAATTAGCAGGCGCTCAGGTGTTCCTATTAAAGTGGCTGGTTGGTGTATAATGCTGTTAAATGCGTTCTTGTATATTTTCCTTGTTGCACCTTGTGCATACCTAAAATTATATTATTTTAACTCTATAATGTAAAAAATGTCACTAAACTGTTTTTAGTTGTTTTGATTTTCCATCTGTTTCCTGCCCAGAATTTTTCCAGACATTCAGTATTTTAACATAGACAATAACATTTTCAGGCTTTCTGTTTTTATTCTTATCTTTCTGGGAATTGTCTAAAGACTACAGAGAAAGTGTTTGAGGCTACATTATGTAAATCTTATTTCTCAGTGAAGCCTTAGCCAGCCTTGTTCTTGTCCTAAATATTTTTTAATGTTATAATATAGGTTTGTTTGTTTATATTTTATTATTCACTTTGATTATCTGAAGAGATACTTGTGCATTTTTTCCATTTAAATAAAAAATAGAATTTCATGACAATTTAGTTTTATTAAAATGGTCAAATAAATTTCTTCTTGTTTACCATATAGATATTTTAAATATCTTATAATAATAATAATAATAATAATAATAATAATAATAATAATAATAATTATTATTATTATTAAATTATATTCTATTTATGTATATTATAAATAGTTGTAGGTATGTAATATTTAACAATTATTTTGCCAATTTAAAAATAATACATTAATACATTCTAAATAATTATAATTGTTAAGAAGGCATAAGATGTGTAATGAAAATGCGAAAATAAAAAACTAATCTCAAAAAATCGAACCATAACTTTGCTATCACTAACTGAAACAAAAAAAAAATCTAGGATTTTTCTAAAGATTGCAATATAATAATCTTTGTCATATCACGCTCTCTTACCCTTAGCCTAACCCTTCCTGTTACAGCATTGCACTCACCTGCCGCTCCCCCGCCCCCGCTCCTGCCGTGCAATGGAATCTCCCACCTCCATAGCTGCAGGGCTGGGCCGACTCTCCCAACCGCTCGGCGCAGGGGGGAGACCTCAGGCATCAGCTGACTGATTTATGGCTTACTAAACTCATCTTTCCAGATAACTGCAGGTAACCACAGAGGTGTGTGAGTTTGTGTGTGCTTGTCAGGGTGTGTGTAAATGTGCTGTAATGTGTTTCAGTGTTATTCAACATGATTGCATTGTGCATGATTATTTTGGACAGTGTTCACAGATTTTTATGTCACAGCACGTGTGTTGGTTGGGTTGAAAAGATGGGTTTCTTGGTGTGCGTGTGTGTGTGTGTGTGTGTGTGTGTCTATGTTTATGAGGGAGAGTGCTGAGTGAAGGAGAAAATAGGATCACATAGTGAATGTTCACTGGAAGCTAATGGGAGGTCTGACATGCTCACTGGCAGCATCTCAGATCCCTTAAACGAGCAACGCAAAACAATGGAGCAGAAAAGGCGGGAGAGTGTTAATATGAAGTGTTTGAACTTTGTCAATAATAGTGCGTCAGCCAAGTCTCACACTCACAATCACACACACACACACACACACACACACACACACACTCTTATACTCATGCACTCTTATGCACAAGCGGGTTCATGAGGACACTCACAAAGAGCACTGTGTGTGAGTGAAAGGTAAATAAAAAGCTTTTAGTGTCCCAGACGGAACGACAGAGATTACAGTCCCAAAAAACCTCCCACACTGTTACACACACACACACACACACACACACACACACACACACACACACATTTATCCATTCTACCATTGTAATCTCTCCTCACACTCTGCCTTTGCACCCCCCCACTCTCACTCACTCTCTCTCTCTCTCTCTCTCTCTCTCTCTCTGTCTCTCTCTCTCTCTCTCTCTCTTTCAGTTGTTCCTATTTTAAGAGGCTTTTAAAAGTTCCAAGAATTTTAAACATAAACGATTGAGCCCATGCGGCGCAGGTTCCATAATATCCAGAAGAACGAAAGGTTTCTTTATTCTGCTCTCTCTCTCTGTCTGTCTTTCTCTCTCTCTCTCTCTCTCTCTCTCTCTCTCTCTCTGTCTCTCTCTCTCTCTCTCTCTCTCTCTCTCATTTCGTCCTGTTGTTTCTCATTGACCCAAACACTATGTGACAGATGAGGACTGGTTTTCTCACGCTGAGAGAGAGAGAAAGACACAGAGGGAGTGGGGGGAACAGAGCAGGTGATCAGTTGGCATGCTGGAAAGCAGAACTTGATGAAACTGGTGCGCGCACCCTGGGAATAGTTTCCCTCATTAAAGGCAATTTAAAATTATACTGGCGACGTTCCATCAAATCGTCAAAGAAGCACACATCAGAAAGAACACTTGCTTTTCCTTCAGCATCAAAGAAAGAACGATGGGCCTGTTTGTTCCTGATTTAATGAGACGTGAATAAACAGAAAGAGTAGACCTAAACAGCTATCACAGTTTAATTCTCAGGTGGGATGGATTTATGCCTCCTTCACGTGTTCTCATTTGATAGCTCTGGGTCCCTCTTACTGTACAAGTTGCAATTATGAAGTATCAGCTTGACGTGAATTAGTTTTTTTATTTCATTCTTGACAATTAATCGACGTAATACAAACAGCAGCCACAGATACAGTATTACGTCTGCATCCAGGACATCAGTCACAATTACAAATAAGTTATTTTTAGGAAAATAAATTAGAAGGAAAATGAATGGTACAATTCTTTGTCACTGTTGCTGTTTTCTCAGGCTTACACCTTTTGCTTACACTTCTTTGTCTGTATCTTTTCCCTAGAAAAGCAGACATATTAAGCTTTTAAAGTTTTACACTAAAAGGTAATTATAATCCAAAGGTTTTCCAAATTTCCAGGTGAAAAATACATATCATGCAAGTTAACAACCCAGCAACAGTATAAGGCACAATTTAGTACCATTTTTCTCACAGCGTAATTATAACTTCACGAAACATTTATAGGCAATTTTCAGGTTGTGAACTCGTAAAACCTCTGATATCACATAAAGGCATAACATTCTGGAATTTTCCACAAGTCTTTAATTGCTTTAGGTACATAATAGAATATTCCTCAAGTCTTTAACTCCTGTATAAAACATTCTAGGATATTTCTGAGTGTTTTAAACCAGCACTGTAAGAATTACTAAGAATAATAAGTTAATTAATTAATAATAACATTTGTTAATAAGAATTTGTTTAGGATGAAGACTGTTTCTTAGGATGTGTGTATCTGCTAAATGCTGTAAACGTAAATGTTTTATGTGCCTGTCCATTAATTTATTATTGTTGAAAAGTTCTATCAGTGCCAGCTATTAGTGCCAGACAGATAACTTTATTGCATTCTAGCTTAGCTTCTAGATTTTTCTATTTGTTTTGCACCAAGGAAACAATTCATTTACCCAAAAAGTCACCTTGCCATGAAACTAACTTTAGTCACTACAATAGAAACTATAATTGTAACTTGTTTGCAGTCCATCGCACTGTCCCATGTATTCTGTTTATCTAGCATAAATATTTTGCCACAAATACACAACAGATGTTCCCTTGTGGTTAATAAAATTATTTCAAGATATACCAAGAATGTTATGGGAACTTTATTAAAGAGGAATGGGAACTTGTAAAATGTTATTGTTGTACCTAAAACATTATAGCTGTTTTTTTCCTATGAGTTTACAAGAGCACACGTCTTCGTTTTAAGGTTTTAAAATGGTTTGTGAAACCATATTACACATTATATTAGGTTAGAACATTTATTACTCTACTAATATTTTGTTTCCAGGACATTGTAGTTATTCACAAGAGGTTTCTTAAAAAAATGCCAAATCTGATTTTTCTTTTCCTTTCATGCTTGAGTTTCACAAACTGATCATTTCTGTACTATTTCGCCGGAAACATGTCTGCTTACATATGGTAGCTGGTGGCATTTATTTGTACAATGAAATGTTGCTCAGGTTTAAAAATGTCAGATCTGACAAGGCAAATCATATTCAAAATGTTCCATGCTTTGTTTAAATCCAGAAATTTTCCACACCAAATACAATCATTCACATTCTTCAAAATACTTAAAGTTTAGTCTGTTTAATATTCCTTGCAGAAACGTCTTGTAGTCTTCAGATGTAAATAAACACAAAAAACTGACATTTACAATTATAATTATCAGTATGATCATGTTATCTTATTTTTCACTTGTGGACTTTTCCCATGTGCTTTATACGATTCATTTATATTTTTTTCAAAAGTCCAGCTTTTCCTCTTGTAGCTTTAGATCCCTTTTCCTGCCTGACAGAAGTGAAACCTGATGTGGCCTTTTGCTGTTGTAGGCCATCCACCTCACAATGTTGCCGCTTTATGTGTCCTGAGATGCTTTTTGCTCAACACAATTGTAAAGAGTGGTTATTTGAGTTACTATAGCCATCCTGTAAGCTTAAACCCGTCTGGCCATTATTCTCTGAGCTTTCTTTTCTACAAGGTGTTTCCACCTGCAGAGATTTTTCTGACTGGATGCTTTTTTGATTTCCATCTAATTCCATAAAATCCCAGGAGATCAACATTTTCTGAACCATGTCTGGTACCAACAACCATTCAGAAGAGCTTAGGAAAATGTGTGATGCCACTGGAATCTCCAAACAATCTTCAACAATCTATCAACATTTATAACAAAATGATTTAATAAATAGAAGGCATAAAGACACGCTGAATTGAGAATTTAACAATACACCATATCTGAGAGCTGCTGCTGTGTAAATGGTACATGACAGAACACAATATCCGATTTCAGATCACATTTATTTAGGTGTCAACTTCTGGCTAGTCGTTTGATGGCCTAATTAGGAAGGAATTTATCTAAAAGTCTGTATCTTTCCACAACCCAGCCACAGTCCAAGAAACTCTCTGTTCCATTTAGTAAGAGCTGTCAAGGTAAAGGCGTGCTGTTAAAATAATGAAAAATGAAAAATTCTCCTGAGCCTTCCTTTTAAATGCTTGAATGCTACTGTTTAGGGGAAACACACCTGCTTTTGGAGTAAAAGACACACACAGATGGGTTTCCGCGCAGCACTGCGGGTGAAATTGCAGACACATGTTGGCTCTCAAGGTAAGAAATCAGACCCTACAAGGGCTCAAAAAGATCTTTGGTGACCTTTAGAGGATGCAGACTGGGGGCCAGGGTCAAGCACAAAGAAATGAGACGGATGAGATGGGACAAAATGTAATTCCATATGGTTACAACAAAACTTCATTTTCTTCTTCACGCACACAAAAAAACATCTACAGCCATTTCCTGATAGCAGAGTGTATTTACTGAAATTTCTTAATAAAGATAATGAAAGTATAAACTAAATTTGTTCAATATACATTGGGTCAAGATGGTTTTAGCCGATGCTACTTACGAGTAAGAGGGAACACAAGACAGACGTACTGTATATGGTTTTGTTCAAGAATCCAGTCATGCTAGCTTGGAGGTGCATGGATTTGAACACGCAACCTGATATGCAATTCAAAGCCTTAACTACTAAGCCACCAGGTCTATCTCCACCAGCTTGCATTGCAAGTTCAAAGATTAATTAAGCATTGCATTTTCTGGCATTTAACCATAAACCTGTACACTGCTCTAACTGTCTTATAATTACAATCCTGTAAAATAATCAGTATTATGCTGTAAACTAAATATTTTACATTTACAGCATTTTTATTACAGTGAAAAGAGTTGCTAAAATAAACAACCAAAGATCGTTTATCTTTAGACACAACGAGAATCTTTACAATTCTCACTTAATGCACTGCTCTAATTGTCCAATCATATACAGTACAATCCTGTAAAGTAATAAAACACAAATTTTTCCCCGAAACACATATGAAATGATGCTCTCTGTGTAAACTGTTATTACTTGTGTCACAAGCTCCTTTAAAAATTGTAAAACGATTGATTGACATAATTGTTAAATGTGCTGATCATTTATTTATCCTGAGTAAGCCTTTTATCCAGGTTGTTGTGGAACTGGAGGCTATCCCATGAACACCGGAGCACACCCTGATTAACAGAATGCTAGTCAGACCATGCACATGCTCAAACACAACTACTCGGACATGTTTTTGGAAAGTGGGAGGAAACTGGAGAACCCAGAAGAAATCCAAAGAACACAAAGAGAACATTGCAACTGTGACCAAAGCTCAGGATCGCACCGGGGACCTTGAAACCCTGGATAATTTTGGATTTTTATAATGCTATGATAACGTTAATAAATATTTAATATGCATTATTTGATTAGACTATATACACAGAATTAGCATTAATCAGTAGTCATCATCAGTATATTAATATTTAAAATGTATTTAAGGCATTTTCAAAGGAATTGACTATTATTTCTCAATTCATTCATGTCTATAAAGAAAGGCATTAGGTGAGCATTTGATTTGTGTACGTGACACGGTACCTTGTGGAAAAGTAGTGTTAGGAAATGTAATACACTAATACCAAAGAACAACATCCTGACGTATATCAGTATATCAAGGAAATACACTTACTGGGAAAAAAGAAAGATTGAAATCCTGGAGGAAGTTTCATCCTTCTGAAATGAATTTGGAAATATTCCAAGAAAATGGTGCAATAAATATCTCTTTATCTTATCGCTTAAAAATGGCTATCAACAAATTTGCAGTTCGGACAAAGACACGTCTGTTTTATGCAGGGAGAAAATGTTGTGGGGGGTATATTTGTTTATTTGTCAGGTTATTAATGACAATTAACATTAACATTAATCTTGTTACAGACATATGTAACTTAAGTAATGTTAGAAATTCTACACAGAAGTTCTAAATGTCAGTGTTAACAGTGTAATATTTCCTACAGTGTAATGTAAGTTCAGAGATTTCTAGATTTAATGAGATATTTAAATTGTGAATGAGCCTTTTATTTATTTATTTATTTATTTATTTATTTATTTTCTCCGCCTGATATTATTTATCTTATATTCAATATTTATCACTATAAACTTACCATAAAAAACAAACAAAAAAAAAAAACATATTTCATTTCAAGTATATTATTTACAATAACCTAAGCTAAAAGTAGAATCTGTACCATATTTGGTAGTATATTTTTTATGAATTTGAGAGTTTTTTATTATTAGTTACTTCTCCTTTTTACTTTAATGACAGCGTGTGCTTGAGCTGGCATGGACTCCACAGGTTTGTGTAAAACCTTATAATACATTTTATATCAAATCCACCTCAGTGTCGTCTGAACTCAGTATCTAATCTATTGTACAAAGCGTGTTCGTGGTCAAGCTGACACATTTGTTTACATTTAAATTGAGAACAAGAAATAGCACAGAATTTGATTATTAAATATCCAAGATATTAAACAATCACTGTCATTGTTTTAAATGGTTAATAATTCCAAAACCTTCTGTTTATTTCCAGAATTTTGACTATTTTGTCTAAAAACAGATGTACAGCCTCACACACAAAATCTTCCAGTAATATTGAATTATTCATGGATTTAAAATATTGTGTTAACGTTGATATGGGGATTGTTTTATTTAAGGAAATATTTACTTCAAATTTTTTCACGAGTGTGAACAAAGTTTTCTTCAGAGAGGTTTAAGCTTTCATGTTTTTCAGTAACAAGACAATCTTCGTTTGTTTGATTGGGTAATTTTGCGTAAATCGGAAACAAGATGAAGAAACAAGATGCTGGTTTGTAGCTGCTATAATATATGTTCTAACTGGAACTACATTATATTGTAGTATTTGGTATATAAATTTTATATATATAAATATAAAGACATTTCAGTGTTAGAAGACGAATAACGTTTCAGAACACACAGAATAGTCAGCTTCAGGGTGGTAATAATAGTCAGGACACCCTCAAGTGTTTAATTTCTTACTTAAGCCATTGAACATAATTTTTCTGTGCAATTTAACCTTAAAATCAGCTTCTTCCCTTTTACTTTTGTGGTTATCAATCATCTTAGTCCCCTGAGGTCTCCAATTCATTTCCTCCTTAAGACTCACATCATAATGTTTTTTGACACTGAAACCACCACAATCCTGAAATTATCCTGCTTTTATTGCAGGTGACTTAACTCCACGTTCCCTTGAGGCCTACACTGTCTAGAGGTGTTTGTTCTAACTCTCTCTATCCCCTTACTTATTAAACAGGAGAGATTGTCAGTAAAATCGGACAGTAATTAGAACCAGAAATGAAACACACACTGTGTAGACCTCAGTGGACAAAGCCAGGAATAATTGCCTTATAACAGATGATCGAGAAGGCTGACTTATAAAAGTCAATACGTGTGTCCTTTTTTAACATTAACCTTTATCACTTTATCCATTTATTCATTTATGAGACCGAATCCACTGCAAGCACAGTGCACTTAAAGACAAAATATCTATACTATTAAACCTAAAATTTTACAAGGTGGAGGCAGTTAACCTGCAGCAGAGTGCCGGATAATAATCACCTAAGCATCATCAATCACCTCGGCACGTAACAGAACAGCAAAAGGGAACACGCCTAGTCATATTCACCCACACAGACTCTCAGAGGGTGTTTCGGTATCGATGCTCGTAAAAGGTCTGAGTCGTTACGCTTCTCCAAAAAAAAGATGAGATGAAGATTTTTAGTTTTCTGAAAATGTAATAGATACAATAAAAATATCAAAAGCAACAGTCACACAAGTGCTGAATGAATCATGAATAACAGGATGATTAGGCTTCTTATTTCTTTCTCATTTACTGATTTGCAAACTACTTACACACTGGTGTAACTTTTTAACTTTTTTTTACCACAAGCACTAAAATTTAAACACAGTTTACTGAAGTTCACCGCCAATACACACTCTCTGAAACATGTTTTGGAAAAAAAAAATGAGCCAGACAAACACTAATGGGCTTCTTTGTACACTTCGGAATAAAAATGTCACTTTCTGTAAGCAAGATAATGCAAAAAGAAACAGAAGACACATCTGTGAATGGATGTCTTTATACATAAAAGAAACACAATACAGTTTTTCATGAACACTTACACACTCTTAATACACACTGACACATGATTCTTAACAACTAAGGCGCATCTGTCTTTTACTTAAGTATTTGCAGGAAAACACATTTAAACTGCAGCTAAACACATAAGAAACTCCATGCGCATTTTTTCCCACTTGTCCTAAGGACAAATCTCTGTAATTTCTTGTTCCATATATTTTAAAATGAAAACATGAAAATAGGAGGACAAGCACTAAAGAACATCTTTCTACCCTGCTACATCTGGACACTCTGGACACTTTATAGTTCCATGTGGGTTTTTTGAATTTTAAATAAATTGGAAACTATTGTGTATTGAAAATCCTTTATTCCAGTTATTCACATACGTAGAACCATCAAAGCTTTCCTTACCAGTACAAGCCAGATATCACATTAGGGTGGATATAAAACTTGTATTTTCTTAAAGTGTCGTTTTGTATAAACATTATAATGAGATATATATATATATATATATATATATATATATATATATATATATATATATATATATATATATATATATATATATATATATCTTAACAATCTAGTCACTTTATATATATAATATATTTTATGAGAACATTATAATGAGAAATATACATATATATATAAAGTGACTAGATTGTTAAGATTGATTGATTGATATATATATATATCTATATATCTATATATCTATATATATATATATATATATATATATATATATATAGATATAGATATATATATATATATAGATATATATATATATAGATATATATATATATAGGTATAACCTGTTTTTTAATATATCAGGTTTAATATAACTAATGATTCACGAAAGGTACATTTTTTAACTAATTAATTTTAAACAATATTATCTATAATATGAATAATTAATAATATTAAAAATAAACAATAAATGTGGTTGGTTTTGATTTTTTGCTTTATTTATTTATTTATTTATTTATTTATTTTTGAATACTAATGTTTTCAGGATCAGTACTGGTATTGGAAAAGAAAAGTTGCCTCATGTCATAGTTAATTATAACCAGCTCTGCATTTCTGAGAATGCATTTACACACAATTTATAATGCAAAAGAGTTTCATCAGTTATCCAGTGTTAAATGGAATGAACCTAAGAGATTGAAGTTCTTAAATGATTGAGAGTTCTTATAAATTATTCTTTTAAAAATAGTTTTAATTAGAAACGACTTCCAATAAGAAAATATTTTGATGTGAAGCTTAGAAATTGTTCCTCAGAGGTCCAACCATGGTTTTATTCGTTTTTTTTTAATGAAATGGATTTGTATTGGATGTGATGTGGATACAAGAAACAAACTCTGTTCGTTTTTGTATTGTTGTGGTGTACTGATGCCAAATCACAGCTTCTGGGTTTGATCCTGAGATATCTTGAGCAGATCCCTGTCTCCCATTTCCTCTCCGTTTTCATGTTGGTTTCCTCCTAGTTCTCTTGTTTCCTCCCACTGGCCAAAAAGACACGCATGGGGTTAAGCTTAATTTGCCTTTGAATGCGTGTGGCCATGGTGCCTAGTAATGGTGCCGGGTATTTAAGCCTCAAGCCTCATGAATAAATAGAATAAATATAGATTTTGAACAAGACTATAGAACTTTAAAAGGTTTCCCTGGAGATAGTATTAGATTTGGCTTTTTTTAGACAGTCAAAATCCTGAATGAAATTAAATTCTGGTGGCATTAACTGACTGTGATTTTAGCCATGTACAAGACAGCTAGAATAAATTATTTCAACATTGACAAAATTATATAGGAGGTAAAAAATTCAAAGAGGGCCCCTTGTTTTACTATTATTTTTGTATTGGCTCAATTAATTCACTTTTAATTATATTCCCATAATGAATTAACAGTAAATCATTAGTTTATCATTAGCAAAAAATCATTATGTTGTAGTATATATTATTTGTCATTGTACAAATTTCATGTAAAAACATCAAAGATTATAAAGTTATACAGTTGTAAAGTTATACAGCTATAAAGTTATACAGTTATAAAGTTATACATCTATAAAGTTATAAATCTATAAAGTTATAAGCTATAATGTTATACAGCTATAAAGTTATACATCTATAAAGTTTTACAGTTATAAAGTTATACAGCTATAAAATTATACAGTTAAAAGTTATACAGCTATAAAGTTATACATCTATAAAGTTATACAGCTGTAAAGTTATACAGCTGTAAAGTTATACAACTATACAGTGTTCAAGAATCTGTATGATGTTTATGTGACCTATACATAATTATTTAATAAAATATCCTTGGCTTTGGGGTAGTCATTTCATTTTATTCACAATCTCTATACTAATTGGCAAAAAATATTTTTATAAATATGAAAAATAAACGCGATTAATTTACGTAAAATGTTGCTAAATTTACGATGTGCTTGTATGCAAATTTTCAGTGCTCTGCTGCCCCCTTGTGGTCAGTATGTGTATGACAGCTGGAGTTGCTGCACGTACTTCCTTATAGAGCTTCCTCTATATTAATGATTCTTTACATCTTCAAACCAACACACCCTCCAGCTGAGGAAAGAACAATAAAATGAAGGATTTGTACGTGGAATCCCCCCAGATTCAGGATGAAACCCAAGCTCAGTCAAACTCTAACCACAGGCTAATGATGAAAATTAAAACCACATGAGAGAGTGAGGGATTAAAAGTGTGTGTGTGTAACAGAGAGAGAGAGTGAGAGTGAGAGAGAGAGAGAGAGAGAGAGAGAGAGAGAGAGAGAGAGATGTCTGTTTATGTGTTCATACTGATTGCAGTGCAATTATCTGGAGACAAATTGAGGAATGGTAATGAGGTCTAAATTGAACTGATTTCCACTCGGATCAAGACCCTGTGGGAGGTGGACTGATTTCTGACTACGCAAATTATTCTGAAGTAAACAATTCCCATATAATCAAATTAATTCAAACTGTGTGAATATGCTACAGAAACACAAGCATAGTAAATCAAATTACTAAATCATTATCTTTTTTATTTAATTTACACTGCAAACTAAACATCAGATGAAGTTCTCAAGGCATTTTGTACACCCAGGCCTGTTTTTTTTAACATGACAGTTGATATGTTCTATATAATAATCATAAAATTATAAACGTTTGTTGTGATGAAGCACAATTACACTTAGAGCCATGAAATGTATTTTCTTTTCCTATACTGAAACAACATGTCCTGAAGTGTTTTATTCCTCTTTTCACTTAATTTATTATTGAATGACAACTCATAAATTTATCTTTTTAAAGTTACATTTCATGTGAAATGTCCATGAAAAGGGTTAACATACAGTACATTATCATCTGCATTATAAAATGTATAAACAGCCTGTCCCTCAGTGACCTGTATTTTTCTTTCTATTACATTGATAAGATGGACAGAATACAGCTTATTATGTAAATGAGAAAGTCCTGAAGACTTTCCCAGCAGCCAGCAGAGGAAAAGTTTAAGCAACAGCATTACTCAAACTCAGTGTGCTAAAACTGACTGAAGATTTTTTTCATAAATACAGTTTTCATCAGACATTTTAGATGTTTTTCAGTGAAAATAAACTACACGTTCTTTTTTCCTTTTAAAAAAGAAGTGTTTATTTAAGTGTGTGTTGATGATGGCAGGTCCATCCAAAAATACTCCTGAGAGAGATAATGACATCACTTTTTATAAGTTTTATAAACTCTGAGTCTATTCTGTAATATTTTTGAATAACTTTGAACCGGATTATAAACATGTAGCTCATGCTATCAGCACCAAAAATAATTCTGGATGTGCAATGACCCCAAACAAATCAAAAACAGTGCTGCTTAGACCATGGAGTAACCAGAAGAGTATGCTTTAAGCTCTTGGCATATACAATCAATCCACCCTAAAAAATGGCAAGACATCTTGCCTAGGACACATTAAAAGCCTTGAAACAAATCGATACTCAAATCATCCTGATTGGGGCTTTAGATATATTTATACAGCTGCATGGCTGTACACAGAGAAACTGTGGGAAAGAAGGAGGCTGAGTGGCAGATTTACAAAACACAAATGAATATTAAAGCCACAGTTTGGCAATGTTTGTCTTTTATAAAATAAATGGAGGATTATTGAATTGTGGTTTTCTACAGACAAATGAGGTGTCCTGAATACATTGAAATGACTCCATCCTTGGTCATGGCTCCTGCTGTGGAAGAGCACGTTTAGCCAAAAAGGAAATGTACACAATAATCCCCTAAACTTAATTGTAGTCAATAAGCCTACAAGTTGTAACCTGCACATATAAATCATTACACATTTGTCTTAAATGTTGCACCATTTGTTAACAGTTTTGTAAATAGAATTGGAACCATGATCAAATGGTGCAGCATGATTTATATGTGCAGGTTAAATATAAGCTTCATTACTTCCTGCATAATTACAGTTATGGAGAAAATTTTGGATGATTCCAATTCTACTTTACTCATGGTACAAACAATTTCGCAAAGAAATCCTCAGAAATCCTATCAGGTTGTCTCATGTTAGCTATCTGGCTAGTAGCAATAATGATTACCATATACGAATATGAATTACAAATTAATATTCGCTAACATTAGCTAACAGCTCTAACTGTTAAAATAATGAAATCCTCTCAGAAATCCTGTCTGTTTTGATCATGTTTTATATATATATATGTTAAGATTGTAAACATTTATAAATATGAATCATAGTTTAGCTCAGGTAAGCAGAGCTTACCCAGATGTCCTCAGGTAAGCTTATAAACATTTATTAATATTAATTATATTTCTCTTAGGAGTCATGACAGGTTAGCTAGCACCTACCAACTTCTGTGGAAATTATTGTGTATGTACAGTACGAAAGCCAATGACCATCTTCCTACTTCCATATATGGAAATGAACACATTTCCTTATGCTGTCTTATGTCCATATATGGACTTACCAACATACCATACATTACCATATTTTTGCATCTATTACTAGTAAACACACATCCAATGCTAGTAACCACGCTAGCGGTTAAAGTAAATGATGTTTCTCACACACTAATATTTTTTAAAGCTAAAATGATTCATAAAACACACAGATGATCGTTTTTAAAGGAATATTTGTATTGATTAGATATTCTGATATAAAAGCAAGCATAGTCGAGGGCTAGAGATCTGTAACACTGAGACTTTCAAAGAAATAATAAATGCGCTGCAGTGACTGCTTATATTCTCTATCTCTATTAAGGAAAAACTGTTTATTATATTCGATTTTTTTTTTTTATTCATTCACAGTTTGAATCTCGGCAAAAAGTCAGAAATCCAATTACATTTAAATCTGAGGATTAGCAAAGCCTTGGGATTTGTAAATATGCTAAACTTCTTGATATTTTTCAGCAGTGTGTTTGTGATAAAACAGGGCTATGACTGAACATGTGCCACAAATGTGTAGCACATACATTATCAAGTTGGGACCCGCCTTTTTTAAGCTGTTGGAAAATGACACACATCAGCAGAACAAGGGAAACTGGAAATTAAGCATGTAACTGCTGTATCTTAGGAGCAGAAGAAACTATGTTTGACAAAAATAAAATCCTGTGGGTGTAACATAAACACACACCTTTTTTTCAATGTTGGGCTTTTTACTATAAAATGTATGTAACACATTTAAAAACACTGTATATTTTACCTTATAGTAAATATCTAACATAAACTCATTGCCAATTTATTAGGAACACTTTTACACATTTGTGCAGTTATCTTATCAGCCAATAATGTGGCAGCAGTGCAACGCAAATTAGTCATGCAGATACAGGTCAATAGCTTTATTTAATCTTCATATCAAATATCAGAATGGGGTTAAAGTGTAAGTTCTGTGACTTTAATTGTGGCATGGATGTTGGTTCCCGATGGGCTGGTCTGATCTCCTGAAGTTTTCCTCACACAACTGTTTACACAGAACATATTTTTCTGTTTGTTTTGACCTGTATATGTATGTTTTATTACGTGGTGCTGATTATAATGTGCAGGTGCACATGTGTTTCTAATAACTTGTAAATGCACACATGCACACTACGTAGCAAAGCAACTGAACAGTCAGACAGTGAATGACTATATCATAGGTGAAGATTATATTATTCCACTGAAATGAAAGGTCAATGTTATGAAACAAAAAATAAATCCAGTCTGACTAGTCATTGCTTTATTATTCTTGCGTTCCAGTGTTTCCTGGAAAATGAGTACGTGTTGAAGACAACAGTGTTGAGGTGGCGTTTATTTTAGATGTCACATAAACACAGAAATACAATAATTGTACTTTTATTCTTCATGTTTGGAGACATTATCAATACTCAGAAGCATTATCACTGCCTACGTAACTGAAACAGAATTTTTTTTTTTTTTTCACATTGTGACATATTTCCAAGTTGGATTTGTGGGACTGAATATAGTCTAGGCTAGTCTAGTGCAAAACAGGAAAATCAATCCATCAATTAATTTTATATATCTATATAATCCTATTGTTTATATGTTGCACATATATCATATGTAGAATTTACAGGAAATCCTACATCTAGACTAGATTTATTACCCCTAGACTACATGTATATAGGTGTGAAATGATTGTATTATACATTTCCTAGTCTTTGAATGCTTAGACTTTGTCTTTCAGGTTTTTCTACAAACATTACTTAAATATTTCAGATGCTGGAAACAATATGCTTGGGCATCAAGTGTTTGCGTTCAGAATGCGTTGATGTGGGAAATGGCTCCCTGCTCTCAAGTGACAAAACATCAATGTCTGTCAAACCCTAATAGTTGAATTACATCATTATCTATCTTCAGTCCTAAGAGGTAATAATATGCTTATTTTCACTGCATTATATTAAAACATAAAGAAGAAGCCGAAGCAAAATCGTATAAACTTTAAATGGATTTAATAAAGAAGAAGACATATACACTCTAAGAAACAAATAACAGTTAAGAGACATTCTTTATGCCAATCATGGGCAGCCATGATGTTTTTTGTCATGACATATGACAACTCATGTGACCCAGATACTCAAAACAAAATAAGCTTTGGTAAATGTCAACAGGTCTGAGTGAAAACATTTACTTATGTTTCGTAGTGCACATTGCCAGTGAGTCACTACTACTCAGTAGATTCTAGAGTTACAGGTTTCTATTATTCTTCATCACAATAAGACAAACCAGCGACTGCTACTTAGTGACAGTAAAAGGCCTTTGGTTTGTTTTTTTTGGGACATCCATAAAGAGTTCACATGCTTAGTTTGTGACTGGTCTGAGCATGGCCTGTTCACTTGTAGTCAGAAACCCATTTACTCTGATATTTACACTAAAAAAGTGGATGAATGTACAAATTCCACACTGAAAAAGTAGTTAATGCTTTGTTAATGATGCAAAAAGCATTTCACTGCATGTCGTACTCTGTATGTATGTGTATGTGACAAATAAAATTTGTTTTGAATTGATTTGATACCATCAGTGAATTTCAGTTGCAGCACTCATTTATTCTGCCAGCAGATGTCAGAAAAACATAGACAAAAGAATTTGCCTAATTAATTCTTTATAAAGGAATCAGTGAATTCTGAATGTTAAAGCCATAGAGATGTTCATAACTGTATGTGAATAAATACTGCTCATTAATGCTTATTAACATGAGGCTATTTCAAACTGCATAAAAAATAGTTGAGTTACATTCTAATTTACTTTCTAATTTTCTACACACTTTTGTTTAACAGTTCATTTAATAATCACACTTCTCTTTCTTTGTTCACTTTTCTTTCCACTGAACATTCCACCCGAAAATGAGGCTTGATGAGGGAACGGGAACTCTTAATAAAGGGGGCTTAATGAAAACTAATCTTATTTTAAATAGATTGAGCTTAAGATCTTTTTTGTGCAACTTACTGCATTTTCCAGGCCCTTTGAACTGCAGTGGAAAAATTAACCAGTTTCTAATTTTCTTTCTCACCAGGTGGCCAATTAAAGTCTACTTCCATCACCACTGGGAAATTATTAAATAGCTCAAGCTCTAAAATTTTCTGTAGTCTACTTTTATTGTGAACAAGACATAGGCAGCCAATGTTAAGTGATTATAAATAACGTTATTACTATCATCCGTCCCTTTCATTCTCTGCACTAAACTAAACTAGACTTGAGCTAGGATTACAAAGTAGTGAGCTAGGATTGCTTTGTACCTGCTTTTTCCATTAACGTGAACTGCAACCCTGTATAAATAATGGGCATTAAGTATTCAACTGGGGGGTCACGGTGGCTTAGTGGTTAGCACGTTTGCCTCACACCTCCAGGGTTGGGGGTTCGATTCCCACCTCCACCTTGTGTGTGTGGAGTTTGCATGTTCTCCCCGTGCCTCGGGGTTTTCCTCCGGGTACTCCGGTTTCCTCCCCCGGTCCAAAGACATGCATAGTAGGTTGATTGGCATCTCTGGAAAATTGTCCGTAGTGTGTGATTGCGTGAGTGAATGAGTGTGTGTGTGTGCCCTGCGATGGGTTGGCACTCCGTCCAGGGTGTATCCTGCCTTGATGCCCGATGACGCCTGAGATAGGCACAGGCTCCCCGTGACCCGAGGTAGTTCGGATAAGCGGTAGAAAATGAATGAATGAAAGTATTCAACAGCGGCATCAGTATGAGATATGGAAGGTAGAAATTTGGCCTTCTGTATTTTACTGCTTACAAACAAGTTAGACATTTAATCGTAGATTAGAATCAAGGATTTTCTTTTTATAAATGAATCGTTTAAGAAAGCACCACAGTGGCGGTTGCTGAATGATGTTAATATAATGAACCATTGCTAGAATTAATACTTTATGTATTGAGTCAGGTGAATTGAAACAGAGTGATACAAAGAGTGATATGTACCAGTGTTTTTTTTTTGTTTTTTTTTTTTTACTAAATATCAGCACTCTTGGAATGGTGCTTGCACAGTCAAATCAGAGGACCTTTACTGGTATATAAAGCATCCAGAAAAAGTAGCTTTATCCATTAGGACAAATAAATTAATAAGCTTTATTCAGCCATTTTACCTACAAATACAAAATTCCCTGTCCTATAGACATCCCCAGAGTGCATAAGTGGAGTTGCTGCTATAGACTATTTGTTCATAGCATTAGCACATTAATATATAAACCCATACTTTGAATTACAGCTGGAACTACAAGCCAAAATGCTGTCGTAGATAATTAGTTTGTTTGTTTGTTTGTTTTTTTCACAAAAAAATTAAAATATCAATGAATGCCAAATAATGAATCATCTGACAAATAAATGTGACTCAGTTTACTGAATTATCGATTCGGTTGATTAAACTGTAAGTACAGTGACAATTATCGTTCATCGTTCAGTGAGTGTCACTTCCAGCTTTCACACGCACGTGTAAGAGTAGCAGCTGGGTGGAGAGAGAGAGAGAGAGAGAGAGAGAGAGAGAGAGAGTCGACTCTTTGTCTGAGAAGAACTTTTTGAGCGGCCATTTAGGCAGCTGGGAGGGACAAGGAGTGGGACTTAAAAATCAAGAACCATTACAAGTTCACAAAGATTTTCAGTAGTTTACTGGTCAGTCACTTGGAAACAACATTAGGGTTATTACTACATTATTATATCGACTTTCGCGATTTGACCCGAATTAAAGAGGAAGGGATTCTTACAAGACAAGACACGTGTGTGGCTGGAAAAAAAAACACGACAATGAAGTAAGTTCAGAATTTGCTTTAGTTTAGAGGTTTATATGTAATAAAGTGTGAAATAAAGATTAGGTGTGTTGATTAAAAAGCTTTACAGAACACATTTGTCTGGATGTGTGTGTGCTCTTTACACACGTGGCACTAGTACAGTACTTACAGTACCCTCACTTACAGTACCGGAGACTTTAGAAACTTATTGTTGCTTGTGTTTCTTATTTTATTCTTCAACTTTATTCTGTTGAAGCTTTAAAAAACAAAACAACTGTATCTCATTTTATAACACGCTTGCAATTCGTTGTGAAGTCGAGTGTATGTGTGTGTGTATGCGCGCGCGCGCGCGCGTGTTTGAAACAAAGCCTAAAACTTCTCTGTGAGGAAACACACCTGGGGGCTCAGTTAGAGAAAACTGAGAAATCTCTCTCTCTCTCTCTCTCTCTCTCTCTCTCTCTCTCTCTCTCTCTATCTCTCTCGCTCTATCTATCCATCTTAGATCTAACAACTCCAAGAAAAGTCAATGGTTTTGGCTTTAATTCTCTTGGGAAAATGTTTCAGTCTTTGTACAAAGGAGGGTCATGACCATTTGACCATTTGGTTTCAAGCAGCAGGATGCTAAACACACACACACACACACACACACACACACACACACACACACACACACACACACACACACAGTGTTTGGTTATTTAAACACTTTACTTTGAGTGTTTATTTAATGTGCTCTTTTCCTAGATAGATAGATAGATAGATAGATAGACAGACAGACGGCTAGATAGGTAGAAGTATGGATAGATAGATAGATAGATGGATGGATGGATAGATAGATAGATAGATAAATTAGATAGGTATATATATATGTATGTAATTCATCCCATCATTATGTAACATTCATCATTCAGTATTTTACAAAATACATTATATAATTTTGTTCTAATAATACAGTCTTGAAATTATTAACAGTTAGGATATTGAAACATTTGCCACGCTTTAACACTGCAACACCGAGGGGTAAGACGTTAGTAGCGTTGTGTGTGTCACGGTGTGTCGACACATTTGGACACATTTCAGATGAACATAGTAAAAAGATACCTTTAGAGAAACCTTGTACACACTTTATTAAACACTCATATCAGTGGGACATTCAAATGTGCAACTAGTTTGCATGTTTGTGTGTGTGTGTGTTTAATTGACTGTATGCTAATAGGCAGTGTGACTTACAAAAGAAATCCTTCTATATGCCAGACTGCTGAGGATAAAGCTACCTAGTGGGCTGTGTCTAATCACATTAAACACAAAGAAACCCAACCGGAATGGGTGACCTATTCACTTTAGTCTTGCCCTCACTTAATGCCAAGTGAAAAGGTTTTTTCCTTCCTTTTCTTTTTCACTGTGCCCCTATTTCTTGTTCTGTCTGACTGTTCACTTCTTTAGCGGTAGTGACAGGTCAATTTCGCCTCTCTGTTTTGTCACGCCTGTGCTTCAGGATGGAAAGTAAAATAATGCGCGCATGTGCTTTTTATACCAGTGAATAATGGGAACAAATTAATCCTGCCTTGAAAATGCAGGCTGACCAAGCATGACAAGTATCAGGGTTGTTGTGAAACATTCACTGACTTGCCGGCTATGCCGGGTCACACTGCTCTTTTTCCATGTGAAGGTTTATGTGGTTTCATTTGAGCCGTCTGCAACAGGTAGCCAAAAGGACTGAAGTGACCTCGTTCACTATCTGTATACAACACAAATGGAAATAGAGAAAGGTCAAACAGAGCACGTGTTCTGAGGTTTACTAATTAGCCAGGAGATTATTGTATTATTATTGTGGTAAGATCATTGTTTCTGACTTTTATCAGATTATCCATGTGCATGGTCATGTAAACAGTGTAATTATGCTAATTACACATGGATTTTAACTCATTAAGAATTTAAGTACTGATACTTTTTACTCTTTGTGTACAAATTAAAGTAAAAGTCAAGCCTCTGATAAAATATGAGAAAAAATATATAAAAAAACAACCAAACAAATCATCTTGAATCCAAACGCAATTAAATTAATAGAAAGTGTACGTGCAGAAAATTAAATGGAAGTGTTTATGAAGGCGGGGGCACGGTGGCTTAGTGGATAACATGTTCGCCTCACACCTCAAGGGTCGGGGTTCGATTCCCGCCTCCACCTTGCGTGTGTGGAGTTTGCATGTTCTCCCTGTGCATCGGGGGTTTTCTCCGGGTACTCCGGTTTCCTCTCCAGTCCAAAGACATGCATGGTAGATTGATTGGCATCTCTGGAAAATTGTCCCTAGTGTGTGATTGCGTGAGTGAATGAGTGTGTGTGTGTGAACCCAGTGTTGGCACTCTGTCCAGGGTGTATCCTGCCTTGATGCCCAATGACGCCTGAGATAGGCACAGGCTCCCCGTGACCCGAGGTAGTTCGGATAAGCGGTAGAAGATGAATGAATGAATGAATGAATGTTTATGAAGGCTCTGTTTACAAAATATTAATATGCAAAATATTAAGCTATTGAGAAACTAGATTCAAAAATTTCATGCCCGATGAATAATGTAATAATTATGCTATAACATAAATCTGATTCATGTAGATGAAGCATTTCCAGCATATCAGGTTACTTGCTGCATGTAAATCAGATGCTGATCAGATGACAAAATAACTGAGTGTGATACTGAGATTGTTATACATATAACCATAGTCACTGCTATTATGTCCGTACAATATAAAAATATAATAAATAGCAAATACACAAATTGTTGAACTTTCTTGTCATTTTTAGTTTAGGTTTAGTTTGAGGCATTGAAGCTTTATGGGCTTCAAGTTTTATGGGTTTAGCAACAGGTCTGTGTTCATGTGGGTGTCCTCCTGACCTGCTTTTCATTGTTTGTGAAAGGAAATGACAGAGCACTTTAAAGATTTGCTCAGCAGTGCATCTGAGATATATTTATCAGGTTATTGGATGCTCATTTTCCTCCCTCACAACATCAGTTTTGACGGAGAACAGGCTTGTATTTTTTTAATGTAATCTCACTCTCACTTTTCCTCCGTTTTCTGACAGATGGCTGACTCCCTCACTGTCTCAGGCTTTCCGGAGGCGATGGTGGATGGCCGGCACAGCAGTGGTGGAAAACCTGGGATTTTCAGCTGTCCTTCTTGGTTGGGGATCTCTGCTCATTATGCTGAAGGGCCAGGGCTTTTACTCTCATCTTTGCTCAGGTAAGCTGCCCTAGGAAGGATGGAAAAACCCACTTAGACACAGCCAGTCAGGGTCATTCAGCCATGGCACATGAGCCAGAGAAGACGAAAACCATGAATAAACCATATGCTGATCAGGTCTCTTTTGTCTCTCTGTGTCACTGCTAGAAAATGAGACTGAGGTGGCTAACATCAGTACTAAGGTGCACAAAGTCTGGGTCAGCTGTGTAGAGCAGGAGGAGATGCTCAATCTGGGCTTTACTATTGGCTCCTTCTTGCTCAGTGCTACCACGCTGCCACTCGGCATCCTCATGGACCGATACGGGCCCAGACCTCTGCGCCTGACCGGGAGGTATAAACACACAAACACACACAAACACACACATAAACTGATCCCACCATTAAAAGCAGTGGCAGAGCTTTTTTACGTCTTACAAACAGTTGTTCTAGTTCTCAAAAGCACAACAATGTGCCAAAATCGGTTACGATTCGAATCCTTGCGATACCGGACATTACAATATTTGAGACAGATTTAAGCAAACAAATGTGTGTAAAACCTCTATACAGAGTCATGTAATCTTATTAATCTTAGAGGTGTTTTTTTAACCCACACCAGTTCCCTAAGGATTTATGATCAGTCTGGCCCCTCATGGAGGTATTTTTGTCTGTACCTTCCCCTGTAATTTAACCCTCGGCGACCCTGACCAGAATAAAACAATTCCTGTAGATGAATTAGTGCATGTGCACAGTTTGCGCTCCCATGTGTATGATGACAGTGTGTTAAAACAGTGCTATATTTAGGAAGAGGTTTCAAACACACAGGAAGTGTCATGAGTGCTGCTTTACAGGATGTGCAAAATACAGAGGTCTGTATTTGTTGAGCTCTGAAATGAGATTATTTTTAAACATAATTTTCTTGTTAAGTGGTCCAAGTAAATCCAACAGTAATGCAAAAGACATATCATTTAAGTCATTAATCATAATAAACAGTCACTAATCATCTGGTCATGTTAAATTCACACTTAAACTCTTTCTCACTCAGCGCCTGTTTTGCTCTTTCCTGTGCAATGATGTCTATATCGGCATATCATCCTCAAGGTGAGTCAAACACACACATAGCACTTACACACACACACTATTTCATTTTTCGGTTCCCGGGACGCACCTTGTTTTGAGTGAACCCTTGGTATCTCTAACTGACCTGATCCTAATGATCTGAGTAGTCTGTTGGTTTATATTCAATAAGCATATCTGTAATGTATTTCGGTCCAAAGCCATGAAGTGATTTATAAACGTGTAACAATACTTTAAAATCTATTCTAAATGTAACTGGAAGCCAGTGTAAGGACCTGAGGACTGGAGTGATGTGCTCAGATTTTTTGGTTCTGGTCAGAATTCTTGCAGCAGAGTTCTGTATGAGCTGCAGCTGTCTAATGGTCTTTTTGGGGATCCCAATAAGGAGTCCATTGCAATAATCCACCCTGCTGGTGATGAAAGCATGAACAAGTTTCTCTAAGTCCTGTCTTGAGACAAAACATCTAATTCTGGCTTAAAGTTAACTAAACTTAACTTAACTGAGAAATGTGACAGATGTGACAGGAACATGCCATAACACGTATTATATAATCATGTGGAACATCTGTGCCATGCCACTGTTTAATGTACTGTGTATAAATTAGCACTTTATTATTTAAAATAAAAAACATTTCAACTTGCGTTGATAATTTTGTGTTATGTTTTTCATGCTATACTATACTCCCCAACAGCATGTTTATTCTGATAGTACTCTTAGTCCCAGTGATCCAGTATGTGAATTTATTTAATCGTTAAAGAGTTCAAAACACTTCACACTGAATAAAGGAGTCTGCCAAATGTCATAAATGGAATTCTCGAATCAGAATATCCGGCTGTAAAACGTGTCAAATCCAAAACGATAGGCTTCAGGCCAGCATTTATATACTCCGTAGTACTTTTATGACTTTCCAGATATGCAAAGTACTACTTCAGCCAGCAGATTTTGAATGTCACACCTTGAGTATCGCCGTTCCACCCATGTCACCTGGGGAAAATTTGGAAGTAATTGTCTGAGCTCGAATCATTTAAAACTCTTAAAATCAGCCTTATTGTCATGTGATGACAGAATGTAGTAATATTAATAGACAGTAATTTACATTAAAGCATATTACAGAATTCTTGATTCTGATTGGTCAGAATATGTTGGTTATTTCCAGCAGGATTATATATATTATATTAATTGCTTGATCTAGGATGTAGATATAGGACGATGTAGATCAAACCCAGACTACTCCAATTAGACTGTGCGTAGAAATCTGACTGAAATAAGAATAAATAAATATAACTAGAAACAAGGCAAATATGAAAAAATTCTGCAGTAACAGGTTACACGTTCCAGTAAGAGTAGACTGTGATGTGCAGTTAAATTTCATGTAGTAACAGTAAATAATCTGCAAACGGTACAGAGTGGAAAGTGGTGAACCAAATGTGCAGGTGTTTTACATAGTCTTAGTAACAGAAAAGTACAGTGTGCATTGTTTCCATATGGCAGAAACTGCACATGATCGATGCTTAATAATAAACAAGCAAGCAAGCAAGTTGTTATTTAAATAAACGACTTTCCGCTAAGAGACATTCGTCTCATTTATGGAAGGAGACTCCACTGTCACGTTTTTACTTTCTCACAAGGGTTTCTCACTGCAACATAACAAGCTGCATTTATTTATTATTTAACTTGACGCAAGGGTTAAAAAGTGACTGTGGTCAAGGAATGCTTTTTTTTTATAGCTGCTATAATGTAAGTGCTAAGAGGAAATGGTTATAAGGTTTCTTATCATTCTGTTTCTTTTTTATTTTTGCTAGTCCTCTCTGCTCTCATCTTCCTTGCTCTGTCACTTAATGGTTTTGGAGGAATCTGTTTGACCTTCACATCACTCACGGTAAGAAAATTGTGAGGGGAGGACGCAGAGAGAAAGACAAGCAGACCGGCCAGAGATATGTTTTGTTGTGGAATTATATGTGGCCATGCACGTGGTGTTTAGCCGTGACAGATTTTAATTCCAGTAAGAGTATGTGTTCATGGGAGTGAGTTAGGCTGGGCACTGATGACAGAGGCGAGCAGTTTCCACCAATCAAAGACGCAAGTTTAATGCACACCTTCTACTCCACCCACTCTCCTTTACCTAAACCAGACAAGGACACACACACATACACACATGCGCACATAGCATTGCAATCATTTTACATAAGTCTATACCCACTACAGGTGTTACATTTATCACCATCTTCCCATAGCGACATAGTGTCTGTTACAGAAAAGGACTTGTGTTTATATATACATTTATATATTCAGTGTGTGTGAAATACCTGTGATCCCTTATGTAACGGAAAGACCGTATTTATCAAGTGGCAGCAATTTGCACACACACACACACATTGTTTACTCTAGTGCTTGCACACGTACACTCCACACATACAAACTTTTTCCTAAGTGTGCACTGGAAAAACATGTGGACTAGATACTCAGCACTGAATACAACCAGCCCTTTCATACCATGACGCTGTGTTGTGCTTTTCTTCGAAATACAGAACACAGAACACCCTCGTCTTTTTTCTCCTCCCTCCCTCTCTCTCTCTCTCTCTCTCTCTCTCTCTCTCTCTCTCTCTCTCTCTCTCACACACTTTAGCTATGTGGGTTTAGTGCCAGTATGTACAGAATCACACCATGCTGTTTAGCCAAGTCATTGAAGGTTATGACCTGTCAGACCTCTCTCTCTCTCACACACACACACACACACACACACACATACACATTAGTTACTGCATTCTCTCTGTCTCTCTTTCTCTCTCACACACACAAACACACACAAACACATACACATTAGTTACTGCATTCTCTCTGTCTCTCCCTCTCTCTCTCACACACACATAAACACATAAACATTGGTTACTGCATTCTCTCTCTCTCTCTCTCTCTCTCTCTCTCTCTCTCTCTCTCTCTCTCTATCTCTCTCACACAAACACATAAACATTGGTTACTGCATTCTCTCTCTCTCTCTCTCTCTCTCTCTCTCTCTATCTCTCTCACACAAACACATAAACATTAGTTACTGCATTCTCTCTCTCTCTCTCTCTCTCTCTCTCTCTCTCTCTCTCTCTCTCTCTCTCTCTCTCTCTCTCTCTGATTAGTTTAGTATCTCACCTTGAAGTGTATCATAGGAAACTCATTGAACTCAGTTTGTGTGTGTGTATATGTATGTGTAAGGGAAAAGTAGCAGAGCTTGTTCCAGGAAAGACAATGCAATCAGTGCCAATGCCAAAAAACATATTTTAATCGTCATACGTTTAGTCTACTCTAATAATTGAACAGAATCAGTTGTGATGTTGATGAGGTCATTCATTTTACTGGCTACTGTTTAAAGTCGGTTTTCACATCATGAGCTTCCTCTGATTTTCCGAAATTTGCACGTAAACAAGGGCAGTTTTGTTACACATTTAAAAGTTTGATATTCTAGTTGGCTGCTTTTATTAATGCACCATTATAATATGCTTGTTCGGATACGTCCTCTGTTCTAAAATAATATCGTTAAACAAACGGTGTGTCGTTCATTGATAATCTTTTGCCGTAATATGTACGAGGACTAATGCACTTTCTTATGGCCGTGCTTATACAAATGAACTGTCTGTCATGTTTTACTGCTTGCAAAATGTAACATGAACTGACACTATCCACACACACTTACTTAATAATCCTACAGTCACAGAGTTAAAGCGAAATGGTTTACATTTGTGGACTACCTGTGTAATAGCTGTGATGCATAGTCAGTATGTTTATTTTTCGCACATCTCTAACAATTATTCCACCCTTTAGTCAATATGCAAGGTACTCCGTACTGACTGAGGAAGTGCATTAGACATACAAATGAATTTATGAAGCATGCTGCACCAATGGGCGGGCATATGTTACTTCTGATTAATGACGGAAGGAAACAACTTCTCTCTCTCTCTCTCTCTCTCTCTTTTTCCGGGTTTAACCCCAAGGAACAAGGATATCCCGGTTTGTTCACACATTCTTGCTACTAGTTTGTCACCACAGTGTTGGTTGTCCCAGGTCCCTATTGTTTTCTCACACCAGTGTGATTTTCACTGAAAAGAAACCACACCACAAATACAATTTCTTCTGTTATGCACATGCTGAATTTCTAAGAAAAGCAAACACCACGAATCCACATCTCCAACTTTGTGCAAAGCAGTTAATGGATTCAACACATTTCTTGTTTGTTTTTTGGTTTTTTTATTCACAATCAATGCTGAAAGTTGTTGTAAATTTTTTGCATGCTGTGTCTCTTCCACCGTAGCTGCCCAACATGTTTGGGAGCCTCAGCTCCACCGTGATGTCACTGATGATCGGCTCTTACGCATCGTCCGCTGTCACTTTCCCTGGAGTTAAGGTACGGATTTTATCTCACATCGTTCTTTCGCACCTTATATGAAGTTCTTAACTTCACAGTCAGAATGATTCTGTGTAGGAATTGACTTTGTTTCAGCAGCACAGAAGATTGTGTGAAACTCCTAGAAAAATAGAAGATAAAGGACATCATATGTCTCTGTTCTATTAATATAGCCACATGGTTGCAAGTGTGATATTGCTTTTGAAGCATAGTGGTGGTTGCACCATGTTGTGGTGTTGCTTTTTATTAGCCGAGAACTAATCAGAGATGAGAGCAAAATGGAAGTTACATTAATGTTGCCTGTATAGTTTATGTGTAACTACACAATTTTCGAGCCAAACACCAAGGTTACGAACTTTCAAACTAGGAGAACAGTGTTGAAAAATGATTTAAGCTATTTTACAAAACTGTTCCTTCTCATTTGCATGTTCATTCCCTAACTACAAAACCAGTGAATTGAGGAATGGCAAAAAGATGTTGGCATTTTGCCAGCGCACTAGTTGCTACAATTATTGTGTGCCGTTGCGTAACCAAAACTGCTCTGTGAGAAAAAGAATGAGGTGCGTCAATGCTGCGAGGCAAGTGGTGGAGCTTTTGTGTAGTGTAAGGCTTCTCCTCAGTTGCATCAGAAAAAAAGATGAATGATTGGTTAGGCGGTGTTATCAACCAGTTTATATGAGGCACAAACACTGTATGGCCTTCTTCAAACAATGAACTGTAACTGTGCACCCAACACAGAAACAAAATCCAGCTTGATCATCTCTCTCTCTCTCTCTCTCTCTCTTTCCCAATAGCTGATATATAATGCTGGGGTGCCGTTCACAGTGATCATGTGGGTTTGGTCTGCTCTTGCCGTCCTGATCTTTGTCAACTGTTTGCTGAATTGGCCAGCGGAGTCGTTCCCCACACCCGAGGAGATGGAGGAGATGTCAGTGTAAAATGTTTTTTATTTATTAAGTACACACAGACATATTAAAATGTCCTAATGTAATAAAGGAGGGAGCCTGTTCCCAAGGAATTCACTAACCACCCAGTTCAGACGTCAGCTTGAATGCCATTTACTCTTCAGCGTGCCAAATGACATACTGTACTACTGGGTGCAGGCGTCATTTACCAAAGTCTCAAAGGAAATAATCTCTTTATGTCTTTATCAGTGTGTATAACGTACTCTAGCAACAGAATCAGAGACGCCCACGATTACAGGGGTGAAAAAGGATGCCATCCGTAGGAGTTCTGAATTTGTGTTACTTTCAAAATCTGTTAAAAGATTTCAACAGCTGCCCTTTAATACACATTATAAGGGAATTTTAAGCAATCCAGGATTTCTATTTCAGTTCTTTTCTCACTTCATGTTGAAACCTGATTCTGGTGGTTTCATTTACTATGTAGATGCAAGAAATAAGGATTATGTTGATTAAGTTGTTCATTATAAAATGATGAATTGTTCCTTTAATGCTTTATAAAGTATAGAAAAAGTGTTCAAACCCAACGTCTAATTCTTCAGCACTTCACATGACAAAATGTAAGCGTTAGACTAAATCTGTTCCTGGATATTAATCATTCATACGTTTACAATTTACGTTTCACATTCTCAGGAAGAAGATGCGCTCAGGTGACGAATCTCAGAAATACGCTCTGGAGGAGAAAAAAGATCAGCTCAATCATTCAAGTGACAAATTGAATGATGCGGCCCTTAGTGAACCACGTATGTTATATATAGCACAAACATGCACACACAAACACACACACACACACACCGCCGGGACTCCACCTGCTGAACTGAGAAACAGGCTGTAGCCACAATCTTTGGTTGCAGATTTGAGGAACGGTGTTTGTCCTATAGCGGTTTTAGGGTCAGTGATGGATGTCTGACCAGACAGACTTTAACAAGCAAATTATATCTGGGGTAAAATAATGTCAAAGCAATAAAGACATGAATTAAGATTATTTTGTGAGCTTTGCTCAGTAATAATCTTGATTTTGGTTAAAGTACCCTTTGGTGCGTTTTAAAACAAAGGTCATTTAGGTTCATACCGTTAAACTAAGCTCTTCCTGTACTGAGACCATGACTGCAGTCTGTCTCATCTCCTTTTTAGACTATATATAAGATTTCTTAGGGGAGGTCTGAATAACCAGACCTGCTACTTAAACCAGCCCTTAATAACGTCTGAATTCCGAAACTTATTGCCTACGTTTCATTCTTTCAATTTCAGTTCCTCCCTTTAGGCTATATGTTAAAATTATATATATATTACAGTCAACATTTCCCCATATCTTGTGACTGAAAAGTTCTACCACAGGTTCACAAGTTCCCACAAAAAACAAATTTTATTTTATGGCTCATACGATTTGGTGTATTAACTTAATGAACTTCATCCAAAAAATAGCATTTATGTAAATTTTAGAATAAAAAATCTCTATGGTTCTAAAACATACCCAAATTATTATTGTGTATAATTAAGTAACAAGTCTGATATTTAAATCTGTTTTTATTTAAATATTAAATAAAATGTAATTTTTTATTGAAATTATAATTTAAATGCGTCAGGATTATATCAGGATAGGTATTATCTGAATTTCATGGCACTCAAGTCTCACTCATCCACTTGCTTGAACCAGATGTTATTCGGGTGTAAATTGCATCTATAGCTCTTACTGTGGTTTGATTTGACAGTCAGAACAGTGAGCCAAATCTAGGAGGGTGGACATGGACCAGAAGTTGGTGGTTAAAATGTCATGAGCTGATTTCCATACAATATAACGCTCAATCGAGCGATCAGATTTAAATTAAGGTACTCAGAAATAACGCTTAGCTGGACATCCTTAAATAATTGTAGGTTCAAATTCATCAGATAGATGCACCAGGTCTAAATGAAGCCATAGTGTGCTTTGATGTTTACCCAGAATACAGTGTGGCAAGCTGCTAAACTTCAAGTCATGATGCAGCTTAGCCGCCAGATGCAAACTGTGCCAAAGAACAAAGGTTCTGATGCAGAAATATGATGTGTTCTGGATGTGTGGGCAAATAATAAGAAAAATGTTTTCAACGTGATTTTTTTCACTCAGCCAGGTTTTTTCCTCGTTTTTGCCCATAATGTGCCCCCTTTCTGTCTCTGTCTTACAGCCCCAGTTCCTTTCCGTCGCTCTGTGTTTTCTCCCATCTTCCTGTGGAGTCTGATTACCATGGGGATGACACAGCTGCGTATCATCTTTTACATGGGGGCCATGAACAAATTGCTGGAGTTTATGGTTACGCATGGAGAACCTCACCGTGAGTGTGCATGCATTATACAGTACATAATATATACACCAGGATCCATAAATGACCTGAGGACACAAACAATCATCGACGATCTGTCTGTTATTTAACGATTTTTGCACTACAGTGTGTTTGGAAATTTGACTTTGATTAACTTGTTGGATTGCATCGATTTAATAAAATTGCTCATATTTATTTCTTTGCCACTTTCAGCTTCTAAGAAACTGGAACATTTAGCTGAAGAGAAAGGTAAGGAATGAGTGTATAGGTTTATATTTGACATTTGATTGTGATATTATAACATTTGGTGTCTCATATTTGCACTATCAACAAACTGAAACAACAAGACTAACTTTTCAGCCCTTAGTTCTTGCATGGCATCTACCAGGATGGAACATGTTTCCAACCACAGATACTTTATTCTGTTTGGTGGTTTTGGTGTTTGACCATTTTTACAGTGACGTCCTGTTCTCTTGTAAGTGTCGTGCCTGAACCGCTCTATTTCTGAAACACAGTTTTGGTCTTGCACAGGGGACTTCAGGTCGGTCCCCTGTGCAACGCATCGGTCCCTATATCACCTATATGTAGTCATACATTTCAGTGTAGCCTAATGGCAGCACAGTCCTATTATGATTATCATTATAATTTTAATGCAGCTGTTAAGGATGGAGAAAGTGTTGGGTTCACCACCAACATCTGACAATCCAATTATTCATGATCGATGATCCGTATCCTTCCAAATAAAGGCTATGACTTTGGATTTAAAGTTGCAATGTAAAATCTAGTACTTTCAGCATGGAGTAATAATAATTACAAAATGTTACATTTTATTGCTGTGATTATAAAATTCTCATCACAGTAACTTTCCATTTAAAATGTTTAGGACAGACTGCTGAAAGTTCTTGTATACCTTTTTATTCTGTTTCATCTTTGTGGACAGGTTGTATAACGTAGTCACGCCATATTAACACCAAATAAACACACATATCGGTATACGAACAGCTCGTGTCAGAAAGCACAAACATACAGGTGCTGTACCCGTATGTTTGTGCTTTCTGGCACGAGCTGTTTGTATACCGATATGTGTGTTTATTTGTGTCTGCGTTTTTGTTTTTTTCCCCACAGTAAGCTTTTATTCATCTATTTTCGGAACGCTGCAGCTCCTCTGCCTGGTCACATGCCCTCTGATCGGCTACATCATGGACTGGAAGATGAAGGAGTGTGAGGACGAGCAGAGCCCTACAAAGGAAGAGCAAAGGTGAGACACACACTCGGAAATGCTGACAGAAATATACTGTAAGGGTGGACAGTGTAATAAAAAGGATATGAAATTGGAATATGCAACTTGTAAGAAAACTAACTGCAGATAATTCAAGATGTTTCTGATTTTCTAGCACTTCTGCCTCCAAACCGAAGCGTGACAGAAAGATCCAGAAACTGACAAACGCCATTAGAGCCTTCACTTTTACCAACCTGCTGCTCGTCCTGTTTGGCATCATGTCGCTCATTGACAACTTGCCGCTACAGGTAAGAACAGACGCAGCTAATTATTTAGATTAAGTATGAAAATGAATTGCATTTCTTTAAAGTCTCTTAACTGCACATTTGACAGTAAATATAGACAGGTATCAAATTAAAGGAAGAACCACCAGGACAGCTTTAAAGCACCTTGGCACAGATTCTATAACCGATCCGGTCTGAACTCCAGTCTGATACCTCGAATCTCCTCCATTTGGAAAAGTGAATCCTGTGTCTGAGCCGTCTTGATCTTTTAATGCACTGCCACAGATGACAATCTTCCAGCTGTGTTCCTGGTTTGCTTAAAGTGAGATCCCATTTCTCTTTCAGGTTCATTATTAGAAATGGTGTTCTATTCAGAGTGCAGTGCAGAGAACAGAGTTTTGTGGAAAAATGAAACCTAGGTGTAAGATCTTAATCCACCTTTCTTGTTATATAGCCGCTAACAAAATGTAAGTGAAAAACCAATGAATTGTTTTTAAAAAGTAGAAATATTTTAGCAAAAGGTATGCTCACCCATTAACTAATTCGTTGTTAAAGCTCCATCTGTTTGTAATACAGCATTCAGTCTTTATATATATCAAAATTAAAGTACAATTAAACCTTAAATAAAATAAAATAAAATAAAAACCTATTGCATCTTAATGTGATTCCTGCAAAAATGCTGTAGTCTTTCCACATGTTTTCGATCGGCTTAAAATCTGGGCTCCCCCTGAACCTATAAAAGCATTGATCTTCTTCTTTCTTCATCTTCTGCTTCCTAACAGATGCTTATCAAAATAGATTGCCTTTGATTACCTCTATCTTGATTAGAGCCCCAGTCCCAGCTGAAGATAAGCAGCCCCATAGCACAATGCTGCCACCACCATGCTTCACTGTGGATATGGTGTTCTTTGGGTGATAAGCTGTCTTGTTATTGCACCAACAATATATTTAGAATTTTGCTCAAATTAACTAGCTCATCATCCAAATATAATTGTCGCCAGATGGTTTGGGTGATTTAAGTTGGAATGTATTTTTCAAGAACTGGCTTCCATTTGGTCTCCCTACCCCATGAAGAACATTAGAGATTGTTGTCACATGTGGAGTGTGACCAGTACATGCCAGCTATCCTTTGGACAATTTTGGAGGGACGTCCTGTTCTTGGTAATGCCACTGTGGCGCCCCATTTTCTCCACTTTTTGATGATGGCCTTCACGTTGTTCTATGGTACATCTAATGTTTTGGAACATCTTTATACCCCTCTCATGAGGGATACCTTTTGACAATGCCATCTCACCCATGCTCTGTAAGATCTTTGCGGCCCATGACTTCAGCACTCAGATGAAAGCAAAAATAAAGACTTATTAGATGACAGATGTGTGATAATTACTTCAGAACATGAGTTTGAATGTCATTAATTATCATAGTTACCATCACATTCCTTATTATAAAGGGTGTGTAACTAGGTCAGTGACATTTTTTTCCCCCTTTCATTTCATAAAACATTTCTAATACTACTCACATTAAAGGGGGAAAAAATACTCACATTAAAGGGGGAAAAAATAGCCTGCAATAACAACAGCGGTGTGTAGACTTTTTAAATCTGCTATATCTACATGGTTTATAGCCGATGCTTTACTTAAGTACCATTTCTGATTTCTGAGGGTATGTTTCCATTAGAACTGGAATATAGTTTCAGAATGTAGTACTACCTGTACTACCTGGAGCGTTTACTCCTGATTTCCTGGTTGAAGTTGGTGTTCATGTTCTCTAATTTTTTTTAACCGCTGACTCCCTCTGACTGCTTACTTTACACTCCATCTGGTTTTGGTTATTGACTATTTGTCCCTATGTTTTCCCCTGTGCCACTTAATCTGTGTACAGATCTTGACATTTATCTTGCACACCATGGTCCGAGGTTTCATCCACTCCTGCTGCGGGGGATTGTACGCTGCTGTGTAAGTACATTCACAAAGTCTGATATGGGCTTTTCACCTACAAGACACGTTTTTTTGTTTTGTTTTGTTTTTACAAATTTAACAAATCCTTAATTATCCATGATGTTAATGGGAATTCATTCACAAAAAAACAAACACTTGCTCATCAGTCATCCTACAACTAGAAACTAAGCATTTTTTAGAAATTTGATGAATTGATTTGAGTCCAGGGGGACACGGTGGCTTAGTGGTTAGCACGTTCGCCTCACACCTCCAGGGTCGGGGTTCGATTCCCGCCTCCACCTTGTGTGTGTGGAGTTTGCATGTTCTCCCGTGCCTCGGGGGTTTCCTCCGGGTACTCCGGTTTCCTCCCCCGGTCCAAAGACATGCATGGTAGGTTGATTGGCATCTCTGGAAACTTGTCCGTAGTGTGTGATTGCGTGAGTGAATGAGAGTGTGTGTGTGTGTGCCCTGCAATGGGTTGGCACTTCGTCCAGGTTGTATCCTGCCTTGATGCCCAATGACGCCTGAGATAGGCACAGGCTCCCCGTGACCCAAGGTAGTTCGGATAAGCGGTAGAAGATGAATGAATGAATGAATGATTTGAGTCCCCAAACTGGAGAGTGTGTGGATTGCTGCAGTTTTTACAAAACAGGGAGGCAAATTGGGATTGAAACAGGGATTGAAACAGGGATTGAAAATTCTGGGTTACTGTTTACAACCTATTAGGTGCTATATCATAAAATATAAGAACCAATTATGTCGCAGTTACAGTTGCCTATACCATCAGAGGAAGGGGACAGGAACGAGGCGCATTTCCAATTTCCAAAATTCATAATTCAAACTTATGTAGAAAACAATAAACCATGTTTAAGAATTCTCTGATCAGTCAGTGATTAGCTTTGTATTAGTCTGTATGCCAAAGATAGAGGAAACTTGTTTACAAAACTTGCAGAAAATGGAGAATGCCAATATTATATCTCTCTCTTGCAGCTATCCATCTAATCACTTTGGCACTCTGACCGGCCTGCAGTCTATGATCAGCGCTGTGGTCGCCCTGCTTCAGCAGCCACTCTTCATTGCGATGTTGGGACCACTGGAGGGAAACGGGTATTGGGTAAGAAACACGGCTCACATAGAGAAAGTGTTTTATAATATACATCATAATAATTAAGGATAAATTCGTTCCAGCTATCACTTGTGTTAACATGACAAAGATTACCAGATTAGCAAGAAATCACAGAGCATAAACTCCTTTGTACTGAAGACGTTACACAACAGTGACACTGTTTTTTATTATTGATATGATGTGATAACATACTAGAATATAAAATTAAGCCCAGCCAGTACTAGACATGGATCAGCCAATAGCAGACATTCAGATCTGTAAAAAAAAAAAACAACAAATATTGAGAGACAATCAGACCTCAAACAGAACTCTTATCTGAGTTTGTGGCTCTAAACAAAATAGGGAATGTGAAGCGAAAATAAAGCAAAATCCCGATAAATTATCTTGTTTATCGCAATGAATTTTTATTAATTAATGGTTAAGCTTAAAAAAGCATGTGGTTGATATTTTAGGGTGTTTTCAGATATAGTTTGTTTTAAAAGAACCAAACCCAGTTCACTTAAAGTGAACCAGAAAAGGAACTAGCCGAATGTGACCTCAGTCCGTTTGGTGTTCACAATATAGTGGACTCAAAAGAGAAGCCAGTTCTCTTTTTGGTCCTCTTTAGTATTGAAGTGATCTCAGACCCTTTCGTGTTCACACCTCAACTTCATAAGAACTCAGAACCCAGAATTCTGTGCAGCAATGGATTTTGGGTATTCAAAATGGCCTCTTTACAAGTTGTCATCACATGGCTGTGGTACATTTTTAAGTACATTGTACATTTACAATCAAATATCAATAAGTGCACAGCTTTCTTCATAAGACCACACGACTCCGCGACCTGCCATGGCGAAAGGTTTTGTGTTTTCAGCAGTCGCAGTGACGGAACACGGCTGCAGGTATGGCAAGCCTCCAGGGACATTTGGCGAAATGAAACGCAAAGCGGACCGGGACCTCATTGCTTTCACATGTCACACACAAACGAACCCTCAAACGAACTGTACTCGGACCACCTCGGAGGTGGTCTGAGTACGGTTCGCTTCTGGGTCCTTTTAAGGGCTCTCAGATCACATGGTTTGTTCACATATACACACTGAACCGCTCTGAGAGCGTTTGGAGGGCTAAAACGAACTAGGTGTGAAAACACCCTTAGTCATGTTAGTTGCTGATCCAGGACATTTTTAATAGCTGGATCTTCTTAAAGATTTTACTTAAATAAATATACATTTCTCTTCTCATCCAATCAGATCAACTTCGGTCTGCTGATCTTTTCACTGGCCGGCTTCCTGTTGCCAGGATACCTGTTTTACCACCGCAGACACCTGGTGCAACAGAAGGCATTACGGGACAAGGCCTCTTTAGAGACTCAGGCTCTCAGCCACCCAGAAGCCAATGGCATTAATGGACATGCACACCAGGAGGCCTAGATCCTCCGAGGAACAATCACAGGAATGTTAATGCTTTTTATCCCAAAAAAGTGCAAACCTTAAGCATAAACATGGCACGTCAGATTAGAAGCAGTCATTATTAGCCTCACATGGTGGTGCTGAATTTAGCTTTGCATGGCGGTGCTGAATTTTTCATTAAAGCCATACAACTTCATGAGGACATTACACACACTACTGTGCAAGATGTTTGAATAAACAAACTATTCAAAATGCCATATTGTTTTTTAACCTTGTATTTATTTTGTAACTTGAAATCTAAAGGCTGAAAGCACCCTGTATACACGCTCTCCTCCACTTGACTTGACTGTAGACAAGCTACCTCAACCGATCGTGGCCTCTGTCTCGATGAGCCGATTAGTCAGTTTGTCTGTGAAATGCATGTTGATGTTCACTAAAGAGCGTGTATGTAGATACATACCATGATTTCATTTTATTGTCTTTTTGTCATGAAAATGAGATTTAAATAAACACATTAATGCAGCATTTCAAACACTAAAGCCAGTGGAAAGGGATCTCAAGTATATATTAAAGGATCTGTTTTGAAATGTTATGTGCATACCCTAACATATTTTGAATTTTATTTCGAACAGCCATGAATGGAAATATAAAATCTGTGCTATTAGTTTGTATTTTTGTCTTCTGTGGAAAGGAAATTTTCTGTTTTTTTTTTGCATATGCATTGCTACTATTGTATTATTTTATGCTCAATATTTCAGTACGATATTCATTCTATTTACTTTTGCTTGCTTGTGTGATATCAGCGGTAGACAAATCATACAGAATCCTTCAATAATCAGAGGTCAAAGTGATGAAGATGTTTCCCTTTTCTGGGGGATTTTTGCCTTTACGGCCAAATTTTACTTTGTTCAGTCTGTTACGTGTCTTTGTGTGGAACCTGTGCCTTATAAAATTATACCTCTGAATGTACAACATGGTTCACGGATGCAACCAAAGCTATTTCAGCCTCCTTATGGAGGTCACTAAAGCCATAGATAATGTAGATTTCAGGAAATGTAATGAAAAGTTACAAATAAAAAGTTGTGCAGAAGGATTTAGTGTGTTTTCTTTCTTGTCTGCATTCTGCTGTTTCTCAATGGCAGTTCAATGACATGAAGGTGGGATCTGCCAATTATTTTTAGGCAGATTGTTAATTGTGTATCAGCAATCGATAGGATCAGAATCTGTGATTTGTGCAAGTTAAGTTGTCTCAAACTATGTCGTATGTTTTATGGACATGTTCAAGCATCTGAATAAAGTGTTTCAAGCCCCAGTGTTAGACCCTTACTTTTTTTTAGCATTCATATGCTGACTGGTTACAAAACATAGAAAAAACTAAGCAGAATAGCCGCAATGTACCTTATAGATTCTACAAGTCACTAGGACTGAACTGTACTGATTTTCACTCACTCTCACTCATTTTCTACCGCTTATCCGAACTACCTCGGGTCACGGGGAGCCTGTGCCTATCTCAGGGGAATCGAACCCCCAACCCTGGAGGTGTGAGGCGAACGTGGCTAACGACTAAGCCACCGTGCCCCCCTTACTGATTTTCAAATTATTTAAAATATTTTCCAGTATCTAAGACATCTTCCTGCCCTGTCAATTGGGCAGATACCTCCTGAAAAAGCTCAAAATATGAAGAGTTTCTTATAAGATAAAGGTGATTAGCTTAAAGTCTACAATGCTGGAGAAGATTATTCCCCCTTTTTTTATGTTTTTTTTATTATAAATTCGATACTACAAATAAACAGAACGTTTCATAATCAATACAACAAAAAAGAAATGTGCAAAATTTCTTGTTCACTATTAAAATGTTTAGCAAATGTGTAATACTGACCATGTAGTAAAAAGGTCAGATTTTCTGAGTCTTATATGGTCCACTGAAGCATGTGTTCATACGACAGATCACAAGGTTGTCCACGTCATCTAGTGTGCACTCTGTCATTAAAGCATAAATAAACGATTTCCCTGATACTAAGAAACTCTTAAAACTCCTGTAAGTATTTCAATTTAAGTTGCGTTGAATTGTCTCTATAGGTAAAATTAATTTTATAGAAAACTCTGGTATCAATAAAAACTTGCCTATTATTTTATAATCTGTTTATACAATAAATCTGTATCGAGATGTCTGTACTTGTTTTTATTGTTTTTATTTTTTACAGTAAAATGTCAGTGCATCTTTGTTACATCTAAATTAAAGGTGGGGTGCACGTTGTTTGAGAAATGCTTCAGAAAACTGACAAACAAAACAAACATGTAGCCAATGAGCAGAAAGGGGCGTGTCTTGTCAATATGCGGCGGAGAGAGCGTTCAGTGCGCATGTCTGACATTAGCAGAAAGCGAATGAAACATGGCGGATAAAAACAAAAAGCGAAAAAAGGCTTATGATAAGGCAAGAAGCAGGAACCGTGTTAATATTAAATCAGCTTTCCTGCGCCAGAGAGAACTGAACGTCTTCTGCGTGAAATGTAGCTAAACCTTTCATGATAGAACACACAGTACTACAACATTTGTATCACCATAGTATTACTCATTGATTTTATTTACTGATAAAAATATCTCCTCTGCCAGCTGCCCCAGCAGGTTCCGCCCATAATAGTTGCCTGGGTTGCGTATGTATGTGTGGGGCGGAGCTATCAAAACAGGGGTGACACCCATTTGAGTTAGGTGCGTGTTTGTTTTGGTGATTTCATGTCAACATTGGCTTTCAAACATCGTGCACCCCACCTTTAAAGACTTGAAAGTGCTATGTTTGTTGCCTCACACTGCCCTCTAGTGTTGTGTTTTATTTCCTGCGCTATTGCCCGTCTGACCCGTACTGAATCACACAACTGATGTTCGGTAGTCCAGCTCTTTTATTTATCTGTAAATTCACAAAGTATGCAAAGACAGGCTGTGCAGTAGAGTACCAAAAATTTATTCAAGTCATCAAATGATGAAGCAAAAGAATACTGGAAATACAACTGATCTGAAACCAGAATCAGTGTCGACATCAGCTAGAAAAAAACAACACAATCATAGCATTGGCACACATGCACACATTTTCTCTCTCTCTCTCTCTCTCTCTCTCTCTCTCTCTCTCTCACACACACACACACAGTATACAGTGTCTCTATCTCAGACTATTGCTGTTGGGCTGAGAACTAGTAATACCAGGGTGATCGGGACTGTGGCGATTCTGTGTGAGAGAGAGCGAGAGCAGGAGAGAGAGAGAGAGAGAGAGAGAGAGAGAGAGAGAGAGAGAGAGAGAGAGAGAGAGAGCACGTCATCAACACAGATCAATAAACTGTATTAGACAGATGATCTAAAAAACAAATTCTATGAACTGAGATACATTTTTGAACAAATCTCTGATGGAGAGAACATCGATTTAAATGTCTGATTCCTATCTTTTTTTTTGATAGGACATGCAGTGTGGGGAAAATAATAATAAATAATATTAAACTAATAATGTAATTAATGTGCAGAGTAACTCAGCCCACCTTTTTCTTCTTCTTGTCCTTCTTTTTCTTCTTGCGTTCAGGATCATCATCCCTCTTTTTCTTCTTCTTCTTGGGATCAGAGTCTGACGGTGTTTCTGCTCATAGAAAACCACAAATTTACCGTGTGCACGTTATCACATTATTTGGGCAGCACATGACTACTTCTTATACCAGGTTAAGGCAGCTGCCTGATTTCATTCTGATCCAAAACCTGAATATTCCGAGCAATTAGGAAGAAGTTTGTGCTTTCTACATTTGGGTATATGAACAAAAATAAGCAGTTACAGGTGCTTATCTACTAGTAATAAGTTTCCCTAAATTAATAGTACATTGGAAATTACAAATTTGCGACATGTCCTTCTTTAGCGAATTTTATAAGGCGTCAGCAAACAATTGTAGAGGAGAAATTGAATTAGGAGCTCTCTCATAATCAGGATTACTTAATCTTTTGTAAACTCAATCGTACTGTCCTAAAATCTCATTTCTGCGCTGTAGACATTCTGTGATTTTTGTACAAGTGTGTGTATATCACCTGGTGGTATAGGATCCTGAGGTCGATGATGTCTGTGTTTATGTTTGCTTTTCTTCTTCGGAGGTTGAATGTGCATCAGTCTGTACTGCTCTGGAAGCTACAAGCCAAAAACAAAGACTCATTGTATACACTATCAACATATTTATGTAACTGCTTGTGTGTGTTGTGCATAGTGCACATACTGATACAATATTTCTAGCCACGCATGGGCAAATGTGTTAATCCATTGTGTAGTGTGTAAAAGTAGATGCGTGGTACCCTCTAGGGAGAGATCTGTTCACATGATTATTGTGCACATGTGTAACGTTGCAGCACACAGCCTGAGTGTGCATAAGTGATAATCTAATCTATACCGTGCATGAGTCTAGGTGTGTATGTGTACACATGTGCAGCATGAGGTCTTATCGTATTTGCACGTAGTTTAGTGTTCCTGTGGGTACCAGCCTAGCATTTGTCAGCAGATGGAGATCAGACGTACGACATTACAGCATTCATCTGGTTAAAACACACAGATCCAAATGATTGCCTGAAATGCCAGTCACTGCACTGCTGCTGAAGTTTGTTGCACTGTACTGATTAGTAGACAACGATTCTAGCGAGACACAATTCTTTGACGATCGTTAAGTAATTTATGGCTCACTTGAAAATTAAAACATGAGAAACATGTGCACCAAGTGCACCAACACGTATTCCTTGTACATGTAAAAATCTAATACTTGGCAATAAAGGTTATCCTGATTTTGGGTTTATAGTAATGTATACGTCGTGTTCCGCACTGTATAGATAAGCTACTCATGTGCCACTCCAGCACACACACACACGGACTGCGTTTGTTTGGGGAATTGCGTGCACACAGACACAGGATGAGGTCTGTTTGTGTTGTAGTGTGCATGAGAAAGTGTGTGTATATATGTATGTACCGGTCCAGTGTGTAGTCTGAAGCCAGTCAGAAGTGCTCCAGTCAGTGGGCTGAATGAGTTTCCACACACTGGAGGTTTCTCTATGAGGGTGCGCAGTGAACTGCCATCCTGAACCCCTGGGCTGTCTATCATACCTAAAGACAATCACATTGTCAATCTTTTTGTTTTGATTTTTTTAAACCAGAGAACAATAGTGATAGCAAAGTCCAAATACCACCTGCATGACACCACAGAAGGTGTGCAAATGTTGCAAATACTAATGTTATGTGTATTTCAAGTACAACAGCACAATTATTCATCCACACATCACATCACCTCACAGCACTGCACAATCACATCACATCACATCACACCACAGCACATCACCACACATCACATAACCTCAAAGCACATCACTGCACTGCACATCACCTCACAGCACATCATAGCACTGCACATCACATCATCTCACAGCACATCACACCACATTACATCACAGAATTGCACATCACATTACATCACACCACATCACATCACATCACATCACAGCATATCACTTCACATCACCTCACCTCACAGCACATCACTGCACATCACATCACAGAACATCACATCACACCATACCACACCACTACACATCACTGCACACCACACCACCTCACATCACTGCACATCACATCACATCACACCATACCACCTCACATCACCACATCACAGCACTGCACACCACATCACACATCACAGCACACATCACATCACAGCACACCACATCACCTCACTGCACATCACATATCACACATCACAGCACACCACATCACATATCACACATCACAGCACACCACATCACATTACATATCACACATCACAGCACACCACATCACATATCACACATCACAGCACACCACATCACATATCACACATCACCTCACTGCACATCACATATCACACATCACAGCACACCACATCACATATCACACATCACAGCACACCACATCACATATCACACATCACAGCACACCACATCACATATCACACATCACAGCACACCACATCACATATCACACATCACAGCACACCACATCACATCACATATCACACATCACAGCACACCACATCACATATCACCTCACTGCACATCACATATCACACATCACAGCACACCACATCACATATCACACATCACAGCACATCACATCACATTTCACACATCACAGCACATCACATATCACACATCACACCACATCACATATCACAGCACACCACATCACAAATCACAACACATCACATATCACACATCACAGCACACCACACATCACATCTCACACATCACAGCACAGCACACATCACAGCACACCACATCACAAATCACAACACATCACATATCACACATCACAGCACACCACACATCACATCTCACACATCACAGCACACCACACATCACAGCACACCACATCACAAATCACAACACATCACATATCACACATCACAGCACACCACACATCACATCTCACACATCACAGCACACCACATCACATATCACACATCACACACCACATCACATATCACACATCACACACCACATCACATATCACACATCACAGCACATCACATTTCACACATCACAGCACATCACATCACATATCACACATCACACCACATCACATATCACAGCACACCACATCACAAATCACAACACATCACATCTCACACATCACAGCACACCACATCACATATCACACATCACACACCACATCACATATCACACATCACATCTCACACATCACAGCACACCACATCACATCTCACATCACATCACATATCACACATCACACCACACCACACCACATCACATCACTTTTCCGTGCTAGCATCTCACCTGGTAATTCCGGTAGAAAGTTGCTGAGTTTTTCCTTCACCTTTTTACCACAGAACTTATTGTATGCATGTTCCAGGTTGTAGTGTGTGATCAGGTTTGTGTTTCCCGTTAAATCGTTTCCGACTGAAATAAACACACACATGATGCTTAGTTATGTGTAATGAACACACTGATGTACTCTCTAATACAGCATGTTTTAACACACAGGACACCATCAGGTTTACCAGGCAGTTCTCGCAGTAAATAGAACGGCTCGTTAATGACTCCTGATTTCCGGGCTGTAGGCCCTTCATCCCCGAGCTGTCCTGAGAGTTGAGAGGGCAACGGAGCTGCGTTCTGCGGGAGCGGAGGTGGCGGTTTTCCCGCTCCAAAACCTAGAGCCGCTGAATTCGTGGGTGCCTGAGAATCGCTTTGGCCAAACAGAGTTGAAAATATTTCTGTCATGACTTAAGAAAAAATAAAGTATATTTTTAAACAATAAATATATCTAAAGGGAACGTTAAAGCCGGTTTGTATCATCAAACACTGTTCCCGTGCTCGTTATCAACACAGGCGGTACCGTAATGACGGTAATATAGGAACTATCTTAGAAACCGCTAATAGGAATTTACCGTAAATTCTGCTTTTTAGACATTATGAATGTTAATGCCTTAAATTTCAGAATATTAATTTAAGTATGTGCTTGAAGAACAGTTTCGTCCCCCAGGCCACCTACCTCATGAACATTTGAATGTTCCCCCATTACACAATAACAATAATCCTGTTGCCACCTCCTTCCTAGAACATCCCTGCATCTCATTCTATTCTTTTCTATTCTTTTCTATCATCAATAGCACAATTGTACATACAATTTACTTATTTTATTTTTTGGTCAATTTGTATTTACAAATTTTTTTCTCATTCTCATCTTATTTTTATTGAGCGTACAACTCAAACAAATTCCTTGGCAATAAAGCTCCTTCTGATTCCTACCGCTTATCCGAACTACCTCGGGTCACAGGGAGCCTGTGCCTATCTCAGGCGTCATCAGGCATCAAGGCAGGATACACCCTGGACGGAGTGCCAACCCATCGCAGGGCACACACACACTCTCATTCATTCACGCACTCACACACTACGGACAATTTTCCAGAGATGCCAATCAACCTACCATGCATGTCTTTGGACCAGGGGAGGAAACCAGAGTACCCGGAGAGAACATGCAAACTCCACACACACAAGGCGGAGGTGGGAATCGAACCCCCAACCCTGGAGGTGTGAGGCAAATGTGCTAACCACTAAGCCACCGTGCCCCCCCGCATTAAAATCTTAGATAATACATTTACAATTATCAAGTTGTGAAGTCAATACAGAAATAAGAAATATCCAACAAGAAATAGATTTAATGAAACATTTAGCAGATTAAAACAACACAAATTAGCTTAAAAATAACTAAAAAACAGTTTTAACTATGAACAATGACTCGGTCAACATCAGTTTAAAGAGAAGCTAAAAATCTTCAGATGGACAAAGCGACGAGACAACCGATTTCAAATCAGCAACAGATGCCTGCAGGGAAACAGTGAGAAAAGTGGGGTCAGAAATAGGAGTGAAATCATTCAATTAACATTAAATATTTAATTCAGTTACATTAAAAAAATAAAAATTGTGTGTATCTAACATCTATCTATCTATCTAACATCTATCTATCTATTCATCTAAATATACCACATATCTAATCACATCGAGATCACAATATTTCCTAACTCTGTCACCTTCCACTCATCCACAGCTGCCGCAATGCGCTGTTCTGTGTGTGCAATAGTGTCTCGTCCAGATTGTACTCTCTCAGCCAGAGCTGCGTTTTCCTTCTGAAGCTTCCTCAGCTCTCTGCGCACATACTCCTCCTGCCCCTGGTGATAAGGAATCAACACGCTGCACACATCTTGCTCAGGAACACCACTGGGTCGCCTGCAAAAGATACAAAAGTGACACTTGATGCATGTGTATGTATGTAACACAATAGTTGTTGTTTTTTTAAAAACGTTAAAAAAACAAAAAGAAACAACGTGACAGCAAAAAAAATCACATTTTTTTTCATAATAACATTAAACTAGACTTTTCAAAATATAGCTGCTAAGACAGACAGCATTTCTGGCAGAATTTGTGATAGAATTAAAAAAACGAATTGTTGCAAAGAAGACAAATTAATAACTGTATATACGTGGTAGTGTCATGGCCCTGACCCATGTATATAGTAAATATACCATGCAGGTCCTGGCATGTCTTTTGCTTGTTCTTCTAGTCTGTCCAACTCATCCAGTTTCACCTGTAGGTCCCCTTCTTCTATCACTTTGTTTATGTCCTCCTGCATACACAAATCTCTATACGTGTTAGTTACAAATATAGTACATGCATTCCTAAAACCTAAAAATAAGAATACAGTATTAATGGCACTAGTTTCAACCATTGGTTAAGGTTCATAAGAAGCTAGGACTGGTTGAGCAAATATATACACACTGACATACAACATGTTAAATAGGCTGATGTGACTACATGTTACCTGGATAGCTTTCTGCAGGTCACTTATGAACTGCTTGTGGATGACTTCAGACATCTGTGGATTCTGCTTGCAAATTGGATGGAAAGAGTGGGCAAACCTGCTGAAACTGAGCCAATGCACAAACACAATCTCTGTTTATACTCGTTTTGGTGACCTTTTTCATTTTACAGTCTTTGAATCAGTTTCACAAATGATTTTTGTCCAGTTTTTTTCCCTTTTTCTTCTATTGTTTCATAAAAGCATGTGAATCCATCTTTAAATGAACAAATCATCACCTTCTTTTAGCATTTTGATATCTTGATGATCTCTAAATAAACAAATACAATATACATCTCTACATTTGACTCGGTTTGATACTTATGCACACAGCTGTTTACACTTAAGTTAGCGTTTGGTTCCACTTTGAATATGTTTGGGGACCATTTTATAACTTAAAACGTTGCAGAAAATGAAACTTTCTCTGCTCTGTGTTGTCACCTAAAAGAGCCGACTCAAAGAACCGACTCATTGTGCAGTCAAACGACACATCACTGCTATAGTCAAGCCACTTTATACAGATATGTGCACACATGTTAATCATTATAAAATGTCCGGCTAAACAAACAAATCCATAACATTCTGCATTATCTATTGTGTTTTAATCGAAACAGGAGAGTTTTAGTCACCTCGCATCAGCTATAAGCCTCTGTAGGCTTTTCTCCATCACTTTGTTAAACACTTTCAGTCGGCTCCTGTGCGGCTCACATTTAGCCGATTTAACCGAGCCGTTTTCAGGGACACCGGTCGTATTCTCTCTTGTTTGACCAGACCCCGTTAGACTGGGATCGACTGACCGGCACTTAGAGACTTCCTCCATGTTTTTTCCTCCCAATGTTGACATTCTCATCTACCCGCCAAGATTACCAAATCAACTACGGAAGCTGCAGTAACTCATGTCGACTTTTTCGAAACGCTATATAAATTTATTCTTAAAACTGTAGTGCATAATGACTATTTCTCTAAATAAATAAATAAATATACTGCAAAACGTCATAATTCAATAATATATTATTATTATTATTATTATTATTATTATTATTATTATTATTATTATTATGTTTTATATTCAAATTCTTCTCCTTGTAAAAATTCTTAGATTCTCCTGCATGCAAACTTTTCTAATTTCTATATTTTAACTAAAACAAATAACAGCATTTTCACCAAGCAGCCTGTTTTAAACCAGGAAGATACACACACATACAAACCCACACACAGACGCACCCCCCCCCCCCCCACACACACACACACACACACACACACACACACACACACACACACACACACACACACAGATTTGTATTCTGTCCTTATCAACCAAAGGTCTTCAAAAGTTTTACAGATATTCATTCCTGTCCTTGTGGGGACATATGGTACCCACATAGATATAAAAATCTCACACACACACACACACACACACACACACACACACACACACACACACACACACACACACACACACACACACACAAACACACACACACCTGTTGCTGTCCTATTTCTGCTCCCTCCTCCCTCTTCTGCCTTCTCCCTCATTGCATACACGTTTTCTCTCTCTCCACACACACTTGCATAAAAATGGGATTAATCACTGGCCTCTTCACATTTTTCTTCCACCTGCCACAGATTTATAAGTGGTTCTTAAAGCCATATTATTTTCTGTCATTTCTTCTGTCTATCGCTTTCTTTGCTGTGAGGAAATGTCCTGGGGTGTGTGAGCACTTACCCTCTCAAAGAGAAGACGGAGACTCCTGCAACTTTGACTGGGTTAGTCGAACATGCTTCACCTCACTGTTTACTAAAATCTATTTTCCCTTTCCATCTCCTACACTGTGAAATGTAAAAATATAAATGATCCTGTTATTCAGTTTAACAGTTGTATTTTTAATAGTGGTTAAAGCTAAAGTCCACTCTGAAACACATTAAATATGTTTATATGAAAATATTCGAGACATTCTTAGTAATTCTGGTGCCACACATTGTGCCACACATTCGTAGTAAAGTTACAATGGTGTTTAACAGGAGAAATAATTCAAACATAAGAGAAGATGTTCATATTTCACTCATAGAACTTTTTTTTAATTAATATTTTCAAACAAGATTCAATGTCATGTTAATGAAATATCCAAAAAAGAAGTAGTGGAGCCATTGGTGCAAATGTTGGACTTGGTTAAAGTAAAGACTCTGCTTGATTAGTTAGTGAGCTACGATATGTTGTGTGTGACATGTTAGCTTGAAAACTAAATCTGTTCATTACAATGATTGTTCAGTTTATAAATCATAATTCTGGGCAATATTTTCTGAAATGTGTTACAGAGAGAGCTGGAGATCCTTATGTTCCTTAGTGCTATTGTCATGATGAAGAACCGCAGAGCGAGTGAGTGGTGGTTGTCTCTGACTTTTCATGTCACACACAAGCACACTGCAAACATTTACTGTACACATCACGGTATTTAAGTAGAATAGTAATGAGATATATAATGTATATGTAATAATGCTGATACTTTTTAATTTCTATGACAAGTTATATTTATGCCACGTTCCAAAAATAAAATGCTGCCATGTAACATGTGACAATGCAAAATCCTGAAACTACATCCTAATAACAAACTAATTAAGGAATAAAACACATTAAGCTGTACTCGTGGGTGAAATGATATCAAATCAGATTTGAGAATGTAACAGTGCTGTGGTATTAAAAGCACTGAAATGCCTTTAAGTGATTTACTTTGCATTGTCTGTATCCTTCCTTGCTCTCTCTCTGTTTTCAGTAACTCTGGAGCAGCATTTAGGAAATATTTTCCTCTTCAGTAAGGTGGCAAATGTTGTGTTATTCTTCAGAGTGGATCTGAGATTTGGCCTCCTCTATGTCACACTGTGTGTTGGTAATAATATACTATGCATTATATTTTATACACCCACACTTTATAAGCAACAGGTGTCACATTACATCACACTATAGGGCAATAAGTTTGTGGACACCTGACCATCACACCCATATGTATATTTTGAACATCCTAATCCAGATAACCTCCTTTACCGCTATAAAACCCTCCACTCTTCTTTCAACTAGAGCATGGTTGAGAGGATTTGTGGTTATTCAGCTGCAAAAACATTAGTGAGTTCAGACACTGATGTTGTGTGAGAAGGTCTGGGTTCAGTCTGTGTTCCAGTTCATCCCAAAGGTGTTCAGTGGGGTTGAGTCAGAGTCAGGGCTCTGTGCAGGACACTCAAGCTCTTTCACCCCAACCTACTCAAACCATGTCTTCATGGAGCTCACTTTATCCTCAGGAACACTGGGCTGTTCTGTTCCAGTGAAGGGAAATTGTAATGCTACAGCATACAAAGGCGTTCTATACAATTGTGTGCTTTAAACATTAGGCAAGAACTAAATATGGGTGTGATATTGAAATGTCCACATACTTTTGGCCATGTACTGTATCATTCATGTTATTAAACACCTTAACAACACAAAATAAATTATATAAATGTAAGTCATACGTTATAATATTTGATTACATTAAGTTACAATACGTTATAATATTTGATTACGTTATTATATTATTGATCTGAATAAATCCCTTAATCTACAGTGTTCCTGATCACATGTAAACCTTCCATCTACATGGGTCCAGAATACATCACATACTTCAATGACAAAACCATAGATGTGAGTACAGGAAGAAGGACCACCATAGTTCAATCAAATGCATATGGTGGTTTCATTTTTATTGCTATATTCTATATTTATTGTTACTTTTGCCATTAGGAGGAACTGGAGAGGGATAGTCGTGTAACGTGGCTTGTCGAGTTTTATGCCAACTGGTCTTCAGAGTGTCAGTGTTTCGCGCCTGTGTTTGCTGACCTCTCGCTGAAGTAAGGCCAATTTACAAGAGACTATCAATACAAAGAATTAACATCTAATATCGATTTAAAGGCATACATTAAGGTTCTTCCTGATATCTTGCAGGTATAACTGTGCTGGATTAAAATTTGGAAAAATAGACATAGGACAATATGCAGCTGCTGCTGAAAGGTGAACCATGAGGACTTTCTCTAGAACTGTAACAATGGTGTAGTAAGAAGGGGTCAATAACTACACATTTTTTTAGATAAATACATAGTGATCTTGATGCTGGTTAAAATGGGCAGAATATTTATGAACATGTTTCTGTGCTCAGGTATAACGTGAGTCTCTCACCACTTTCCAAGCAACTGCCCTCTCTGCTGCTGCTGCAGGGTGGCCGTGAATTTGTTCGTCGTCCCCAAGTGGACAAGAAAGGAAGAGCTGTGAGCTGGAGCTTCACAGAGGTAAAGGGTGCATCAAATAATAACTACAGGGGATGGAATTAGTTATATCTGGCACAAAGGCAGGCTGAAATGGTAAGAATTACATTGAAAGCAGAACAGAAAGGAGGGAATTGCTTCAGAAGTTGGTAGAATTTGTCAGGGTGCTTTGGGATGGGATTGAAGTGGAAATAAAAACGGTACCAACATTTTGTCCATTTAAACATAGTCTATGATATTACCAAACAATTAACACCATGTTGGGAATACAAAGATTCATTTTGCCCCATGCAACACATCAATAAGAGTAACATCTCAGACCGGGAATGTCATTTAGCAAATGTGTCTGTTCTGATTTCCTCCTGTCCAAATTTATTTTCCTTGCATCCTTTGCTTATGTCTTCGTATCAAGAGGCTAAGAAGTGAAGAAAGGAAATAAGGAAAGAAAATCAGGGGAAATGAGAAGTGACCAAAGAGCGCTGAAAATGCTCATATTGTCCACGATTAGTTTTGAAAACCAATTTTATGTTTCTGCAGGAAAACATCATCCGCGAGTTCAACTTGAATGAAATACTTGAAAAATGTAAAAAGCTCGGCAAGGGGCGCAATGACAATCTCCCACAAGAGCATGCTGATGGAGATCAACCACTGATGGAGGAGTCAGAAAGCAAAAAAGACAAATAAAAGCAGAGATTGATGAAAGTGGTTTGGTACCTTAGTAAAGCAAAGTGTTAGTGTTGTAGATATACCAGAGAGCCTGCTTACGTGCTGTGGTATAAGAGAACTGAAACACTTCAGGATGTGTTTCAACCTGAACTGAAACACTTCGGGATGCCAAGACTGCATCACGACACCCCATTGATTTTTTTTTTTACATCATCATGATGCACCAGCGTGTTTTATTACCTTTCAATCTACACCCTGAAATCAACAATTGGAAGAATAAATCTGTGGTTTACACTCAGTATATTCACTCATTCTGTAAAACAAGTAAAAGAGTATTGTTTCAGTGTTGCAATCTTATTTATTGTTTTGTTGGAAATGTGTTGGCTCATGTGACCCAGTGTCACCTGAATTAAAAGAATACAGACAGGTAGAAAAAAACCTCCACCCTTTGATTGAACCTAATCCTTTTGTCCTGTTAATGCGTGCAGGTAAATTACAGTTAAAAAAAGGCTTTATAAGACCATGGTGGAAATGACAAAAGGTTATCAGTAAAAATACGTGTGTCACTGCATAACCGCTTTAATGTTATACTGACCGGGCACTGGTCCTCTGACTTCAAAGCTAAATGTGAAGCTTACTTTTCACTTACTTACTCTCTCTCACACACACACACACACACACACTACAATTAGCAGAGTCTCTGAAGAGGTTCGACGCTGGAATGTGCTCTAGTAGAATAGATTGAGACATCAATAATTGTTTCTCTGCAATTTTCTCACTCTCTCTCTCTCACACACACACACACACACACACACACACGCACTAATTCAAAACTCAAAGCGATGGTCAGAATACATTTTATAATCCAGCTCTGAACCTTAACCACTGCCTATAAAAATAAAAATAAAAAAAAAACCCCGATATGGTACAGTTCCCCCGTCTCAGTGGCATACTGCACATCCAGCATGTACTTTCACGAGACCAGAGCACTCTCCTCTGGCCAACGTTTGAAATGGCTCCTTCCAGATTAATAGACAAATAACAAAGAACCCAAAGGAACCCTTAACTTGCACAAATACGTACAGTACCCAGATGTTTCCATCACAAAACATTTGTGCTGTAATGATTCAAATGTTACATTCTTATTTGCCAAGTGTGCTGTCTGTCAAAAGCAGGTCCCTGACTACACTTGTCTCTTTGGCTGTGAACTCCAGCTCGGGTTCTGACTGGCTGATGCAGCCGTCTACTATATTCAACAGCAAAATTCAAACAAACAAACTAACAGAAAAAAGCACAACCTATGTGCTACTATTATTGACATTCCTATCAAACATAATCAATAAATCTTACGCTATACTGTATCAGTACCGGTATAAAATAATAATAAGAAAAAGAAACATAAAAATTACAAGTAAAATGAAAGCCCAGAGTATGCAGAGAAAACAAAACAAAAGATTTACATTGGAGTCTATAACCAATTGTTCATACAGCAAGTTCGGCAGCTCCAGTCTGGATGGAACAGCCTTCGTGGATCATAAACAATTCTTTAAATATGTAAAAAATACTAATAATAATAATAATAATAATAATAATGGAGATTCATAAACCATGATATGGAGATTAGGCTTTTTATTCACTAATCCACATTTTAGCGTTCTTCCTCCAAAGTTGGATCCAGGTTTTCTTTCTTTCTTTTTTCTTTGTGTCTTTGTACTTTGATTGTTTTTTTGGCTTACATAGATGATCTGCTCTCTGGTCATCTTGTTGGCAGAAGACACGAGTAAATCCTCTGCGTCGTTCAAAAAAAGAAATCATACTGAAATCTCATAAGTTGTTCCTCCAACACCGCTCACTTTCTTCACACCGCCACCAGGTTTGTGTGCATGGGTGCTGTGATTGGTCAGTCTCTGCCTAGAGCTGGTTAAGTGAAAAGCAAAAGGAAGACACAAAGGAGCATAAGTTGAAAAAACAAAACAAAAAAAGCTGTCCTGTTAGAGTAAGCTAGGATCCAGAGCTGGGCGATACATCGTTTAAATAACGTTATGAGATTCTATTAGACGTTCTTGAATAATTATGCACATCTCTTTAAATGTTAGTTCATAATACTGAAAGGTGAAGTTTAAGGAGGGAGAATTTGGCTTATGCAAGGCGTATGCAGTACCCTGTACTTATGGTCATTAAGAATTTTAAAACTGGGGGAAAAAAAATCACTTCAAGATATTAGTTCAAACAAAATATAAATTCTTCTACTAAAAATCAGCCTCCCAATGTATTGCCTTCCCTCTACAACAGTGGGTGTGATGCATGCAGGGTGAGACTGAATCATGCATGGACACAAACACACACACACACACTCTCTCTGAACACAGCACACACAAACAGAATGAACAAAAAGAGACAAACCTTTGCACAGAGAAAGAGTCATCCTTAACGGTCACAAGGCAGGAGAAGTGAGGAAGACACAGGAGAGGAAGATTGGAAAAGGGATCAAAAATAAAGGAGGAGAGGGGAATGGTGGGACAACAACATGGCAGACGCACAGGCAAATGAAGAAGAGGCAGCAGAAGAGTAGAAATAATATGTAGAAAGAAAAATATCACATTACTTATCAAAGTGATAGAGATATTAACCCAAAAACAGAGAGCACCAAACCGTAGCATGGACACAGATTTTTAACATCATTAAAGGAGAGGCGACGTGTGAGAGGAGGGACAGAAAAACGGAACCGCGTAATCTGTGGGCGTTACTCACTTTGACGTGGAAGTACCACCCCCTGTGTTATATGGGCATTGCCGTAACTCCGCTCCACTTGCGTAGGAAAACGATTTGCCCATAGGAATGCTTCCTGTGGTGGGGCCAGGAGGCGGTGAACCCAAAGAGCGAGCGCGAGGAGACAGGGGTGGAGCTCGGGAAGGGGGTGGGCTTGTGGGGCGCAGGAAAGGTCTGTTGGGGGAGGGTCTTAGGGGGGCAGGGCAGGCCTGGAGAGAGCCCTCTCTCTGTTGAGCAGACAAGAACGGTGAGGTGTAACCCATGATGGGTGGAGCCCCAGGAGTAGAACCGAGGGAGCGTGGGGGTGCCGGCCTGGGCGGGGACAGCTCAGGAGCAGCTGATTCAAACTCCGGACTCTCCGAAGGCGTCAGCAAACTGTCATAAGACAGGCTGCCGTTCCGTGTCTGATTAGCCAAACTTTTATAGCTAGTAGAGGTTGTGCCCTCAGACAGCAGTGGCCCAAGTGCATTGTGGTTTGTCTGAGCAGAGCGGATACTGGAGGAGCACGAGGCCACCGCTGAGTGTAGGAGCGTGTCAGTGAAGGAAGGATAAGACCGCCCTCCGAGAGCAGACGGCCCACCCAGTCCCCCCGAGCCTGCTCTGCCTCCCTCCCCTCCCCCTCCTGGTCGCCACCCAGAAATTCCCCGGCCCGAAAGACTAGGCTCTGAACGATAGCTGGCGTGCCCAGTTGACAGGGGGACGGAGGGCGACTCTGTCACACTGTCCCCCCGATTCATCTGAGAGAAAGACACACAGAAGTAGACAGTGTACCAAACGCTCCAAACAGCAGCAGTAACATGGGGAAGGTTTAAAAATGATGTGAAACAGAAACAATACTAAACAGAGTCTATCAAATGTAATGGACTTCCAATAGTAGAGAGTGGTAAACTACAGTAAATATGATGGATACAACAGGAATGATTTAATTATACTAAATTACATTATTGCTCTTTATTCATTACAAAACTGTGTCCCGGTCGGCACTGCACTGTCAGGACACATACACTATGTAGTACTGTAAAAGTCTATGTAGTTCTGTGTTGTCTCCTGTTGTTCTATGTTATATATATATATCACAATGGTGAAGTAATGCCATTTCTTTTTACTGTGTACTGTATTAGCTGTACAAGGTTGAAATGACTATAAAAGCTTTTTGACTTGACTCATCAGTGTTCAAACATCAGTATTTAAATTGTTTATTAGCCATCTAATCTTTATTTTGGTTTTTGTTTCACGTCATGTTAACCGAAGGGGCAGATGAAATGCAGAACACAAACCCGAAGGCAGAGAGAATCATGTTCATAAGAAGTGGCCAGCATGATGCAAATATAACCACAAAGCAAAACAAAACAACACACAACACACACACACACACACCCCTCTTACTCTGTGACTTTGCTACAGAATCATTAGGAGATGAAACAAGAATAAAACAGACATATTTATAAACAAAAAAAAAAAAAAAAAAAAAAAAAAAAAAAACTGCTGACCATCCAGATTGAGGAGCCTTAACCAGTGTGTGTGTGTGTGTGTGTGTGTGTGTGTGTGTGTGTGTGTGTGAGTGTGGAACATCTGCAGTCTTTCCTACCTTGTGTGTGGAATGTGTGTGGTTTTTTCCTGGACTGCTGTAGGACGGCCGATATTTATATAATGCCGGTGTGGGTGGTGCTTCACTGAGGAGACTGCTCTCTGATTGGAAGATATTAAAACCATCAGGAAGGAAATAACAAATAAAACTATGTGAAAAATAAGTGACAGATTTCATTTTCATATTTCATAAAAATTCAGACTGTTTGGGTACGGTTAAATTAAAAACCTTCATTATGTGTGTGAGGCAGCCCTTGGTATCTGTGCTCCGGTTTAGGAGGTGGGGGCGGCTCAATGTCTGTAGACTGACTTTCCATGGCCTCCAGACTGCTCTTAGACTAGAACACACAAACACAACATCTTTATTCATGTATAAAATAAAATGCTAAATAAACTAACAACCATTAGAACCAAGATGAGCTGTGATACACTGTGGTAATATTTAAAAGGTTATAAACTCGATAAATCTACAGTCACCAACCACAAACTCGTGCACAGTATAAGTATCTAAAATGTGCTACACCAGCAGAAGATCCTATTGGGTTCTACTGTACTTCCCACCCAAGAACTAGTTTCAATTATAAAAAGGGAAACTGTAACTATTAAACATATCAAAAGTACAATTTGCCATTCATTAATAATTTAAAGACAGCATTAGCATACAAGTGCATAAACAACACCAGCGTTAATTTGTCTTCGCATGCACGTTTGTGTGTGTGTGTGTGTGTGTGTGTGTGTGTAAACATGTACCTGCTGGATCCCGTTGTCCAGGGCTTTTGCCGCAAGCTGTGCTTCAGAAAGTTGAGGCCGCAGAAACGGAGGCTGAACCTGAAGGGACTGGGTCTGCTTCAACCTCCCTATGTACCTGCACACACACACACATTAGATCTGTGCCAGAAGATAAAATACAAAAACACAAATTTATAAAATAAATAAGTGTTAAAACCTTGGAGCCTGAGAGCTACAGAGTACATGAGACACGTTTTTACAACATCCATGTGTGAATGGGTTGACGCCCCCTCTGAACTTCCCTGTAACCTGAAAAGAGGGAGAGAGATCATTTGGTTTCTACCACAAAAATATGAATAATACTCATACAGCCCCACACACACACACACACACACACACACACACACACACACACACACACACACACACACACACACACCTGTTCGTTTGTCGTTCTTCCTCTGGCTACCAGCACAATATGGAAGCCAGTGAGTCCTGCTACTGGGACGAAAAACAGGCCTGCGATACACATCACTGCCATACTGGAGTGCCGTGTTAAAGACTTACAACTTTAACGGTACAGGAAGCACATACTGTAAATGTGTGGAATGTCTTGTTAACTTTATTTTGTACATGCATGTTAGAGATTGTGGGCATGCATGCATGCACAACACAGCTGAAAATCTGCATTGAAAGAATAATCTATAATCAGAGGGATTGGAATGAATTTGCTTCAAAGTTTACTTCATGTAGTTATTGCAAGTCACACAGAAGAGTGTATAAAGAGTGTACTTTATAAGAGTTTTTATGTTACATGTAGTATCCAGATAAAACTGGATTGGATTAAGTGAAAATTCACAACACAGATAAACCCACTGGGATTACAGCGGACACTCAGCGTGTGAGAAATTAAAATATGTACTAATTGGCAGGCTTCTTCTACAAAAGCACTTTCTTTGAACCTTTCCTTTGGAGGAACAAAGGCTAGTTTTATCTTGTGGTAACAAGCGATAAGACTTGCTGAATAAGACTTGCTGATGCCTCGAGGGAAAAAGATACGTAACTCCAGAGTGCACTTCATTCAGTTGTTCGGTGTGATAGAGGATGTACAGCAGGCTGCATCCAAACACTCCCATTATGTGTGTAGTGAGAGATAAAAGGAACAAGAAGAAATAACGGTAGTTCCGCCTCCCGATGCAGTTATTGACCCAAGGACAGTGATGGTCAAACTCCTAAAATCCAAGAGACAGTGATATCAATCAGATGTATATGAATTCAACATGATGATGATGATGTGAACAGAAAAATGTAGTAAAAGAGCATGTACCTCGACACAGTTGTCGCACACGGAGCAATGAGAGCATCGAGGAGGTCTGTAGAAGCGGCACGTGGAACACCATTTCATGCGCACCTGAATGTTCCTTACCTCCACCGTCTTATAAAGAGGAGCCCGGAAATCATCTTCCTTGTCTTCATCTTCCTCCGCTGCATAATACAGAGGCAACAAACACAAATAACCAGCAACTAGTTACTAAAATATACAGTTTGTATCACCTTGTAGAAGAAACATTTGATGAAACATTTCTATCATGATGAGAGCAATCTACTCTGTATCGGAAGAGTTTTTATTAACATGCTTGTTCTAAGGAAATGTTTATTTAGCATTGATGGAAGGAGTCTCCAGTTTCAATGCTTTGTGTCAGACAGTTTTAACATTTTCTGACATTGGAAACTCTACAGGACAGAGAACTTTGCGGGTTCTCTCTTCGAGAAAGAGAAAAAAAGGAGAGTCTGGTGAGGAAAGGTTTCTTCAATGTATAGCATGTTTCTATTTAATTAATGAACAGTTGTAATTATTGGCAAATGTTTGTTGCCAAAAAGAAACAAAAACTTCAATCAACTTCCGCAAGGCAACAGCAAACGCAAGGTGGTGCCAAGATTTTAATTCATCCTGCACTATGTATCTTACAGTTTGGCAAGGATGAGTTTGTACCTCTGGGAAAGATGCCTGGGTCCATAAATGTAGCCATGCAAAAGTTGGCCAGGGTGAAGAGGAAGACCACGACGTTATAGACAGGAATGGAAGAAGAGAAACGTTCTGCCAGCCAAGGACAACTGAAATCAGAGAAAGAGAGCAGAAGAGAAACAATCAATCTTTTCACCCAGACTTAAGTCATGGAGAGACAGATGACCGGGAAAGAGAGTGACTTACGTGAAGCACAGGAAAAGTGTCGTAGCCCCAACGAGGAAGATTGTCGCTGCAGATACAGGCACATAGCGACTGGGACGAAAGCGGCGGGAAGGGGAGGGGTCTCCAAGAGCCCCACCCACACTGAGACCCGCAGGCATTGGGGAGAAAACACGGAGCTAAAAGCGGATTTTAGGGGTCAGAAAACGAGCGCTTGATGTCCGCTTGCTAAGCTACAGAAAGAAAAAACTGTCATACTGTCTACCATTCATAGTAACTTCAGGTAAATATAACAATAATATATAATTTACACGCTTTATAAATTATATTTTGAAATGTAAAAATAGCCTCAGAAAAAAAAAAAAAAAAAAAAAAAGAAGGTGCACAAATTCAAAACAATTTCATCTGATGTGCACAGTGCAGGTGTTTATGGGTGTCTATACATAAAAATACATATACAATATATGATCTAACTGAACCGTGATAAAATAGATTTATAGTTTCATCAAAAAATAGAAATTTATATGGCTTGAATGTGACACGATTTGGCAGAGAGAGAAAAATAAGATCAAGTGAAAGCTCGTTTAGTGCAAATCGATTCTAAGCCCTGTGTTTCAGCGATCAGAGAGGCTGAATAGAAACAGCAGCAAACAAAGCAGTCAGTAATACAGGAAGCCCAGTTAAACAGTACTCTCTCTCAAGAACAAGGTGTACATTTCAGAGTACACTAGAGAATGTGAACGCATGAGTCAAACATGAGACAGACCAAATGAAACCCCCCTCAAAAAAAAAAATCAAAAACAAAAAAAAAACAAAAAAAACAAACAAACAAAAAAACAAACAAAAAAACAAAAACAATGGAGGGTATGTGGAAATATCGAGTCAAAGAGAAAAGGGAAACAATGAATAAAAAAAAAAATTTTTTAAATCCACCACAGTCTCTGCAGGAGCCCCGGTGCCCGCTGGGATGGTCCGTCTAATAAAAGACCGTAATTATGAAAATGGAGAACAAAAACGGAGCTCTTGTGGTCTTCTGGCCTAAATGACAGCTCATACTTCTGAACTTAACTCGTGCCAGGGGAAAAAAAACTTGTCTCTTCTGTAGAAATATTGTGAACGCTTGAGTATTTCAGTATCCATATGAAGACGGCAATGTCCGGAGCCCTTCAGAGGGTTGTATGAACACACACGGCTCCCTCGCCTGCGTGTGTTTCCACCAGGGCGAGTGTGTAAGTCACGGCGCCCACGTGAGTCCAATTGCATTTTAGCTCTGTTTTGCAACCCATCGGGCCCCTCTTTGTTTTACCGGAAACAAAAATGAATGGAGTTTAAGAGCATTTCCGAAATGGCTTCGTTTTTTCCCCTTCTTGTCCTACAAGCAGGCCACAGATACAACCTGTGAGAAGGAAATACAATTACACATTAACAATTACACACATTCTGTTGCGATGCTTTTTGCGTCAAAACTGTTAACACCTGGAGATTTATTCTTTTCCTTTTACAATTTGTTCTGATGTTCAAAAATTAGCCAGTGATTACTCACTCTTCCATGACAAAACCAGCTTGTCATGTTACTGAGAAACCAAAATGCTCTTCTGTAGTGGAAAGGTGATTTAACTGTTAAAGCCCTGACATGAAAATAAAATAAAATCTCCATACAAAAAACTTCAAAAACCTCAATGACAAAATAAAAGTATGAATTCAGTATATAAACTTATTACTTGACTTATAGACAACACTACTGTCAGTGCAGCTTATATAGATCATTAATCAACACCTTCTTAATTCAACATAACTGTCTGTTCAACAACAGTCACAAGCATTTCGCAATGAAAGTGAAAAAGGCACAGCCCTGACATCCGTATGTGTACACAACAGGTCAAAACCTGATCATTTGCCTTCTTCCTTCTATCACGTCTGACTCACCAGAAAATGGGTGTGATCACATGGTAATATCTATTTTAGTTTCATTCATCTTGATGCAGTTGAGGATTCCTATATCGCTAACTAATCCATCATAGCTTATATAGCGCTGTCACTAGAAGCTGTATCACACTATTTTAAAAAAAACAAACAAACAAAAAAACGTATCATACCCCTGCTCCAGGAAAACATACCATACTCATCTGAACAGTTGTTAACTAACTCATCTGGTACTATAGATACATTTTTCCTTTTCTACACCTTCAGGTAGGCTATTTGAGGAAAACTGCCTTAACAGCTGCTCTCTCTATTGACTGTTACGTGTATCAAGCACACCAACACTATATCGGATTTTTAACTCTGTGCAGTCTGACTGAAAGATTGCAGTCTCTGTCAAAAAAGGCATACAAATTACAGTGACTCGCAGGAACACAGCAGCCAGAGGCCATTCATTTTTACTGAGAAAATGTAGCAATGATCGACAGTGATCGTCAACTGAAACAAGATGTGGGCATGTCCAGCCACAACGATGGTGTGAGAATACGGACAAACTTGACTTTATCTCGTATGATATGATGTATATATATACACTGTTGAATTTTCGATATAAACGGCGAGTATATTGTCGTCAACAGCGGTATGCTACTTGCAACACCCACTGATATACGTTATTACTACGACAACCAGTATTCGGAAACACCTACAAGAAAGTGTAAGTGTTTGAATGAAGATTAGGTTTTCCCTATGAGATGACAGCTACCCAAAAGAAGGGTGGATGAAGCGTGACATGCTTCCTCTGACACGTAAAGGCAGCCTTCCAAATCTTCCTAAACTGCTAATACACAGGGCAGCATTACACACACTGAAGAAAATGTTATGTGTAATGAGATGTAATAAGAAGTGTATGACATCCTTCCTAATTTTAACTTTTTTTCTGACTCAAAGTCTCCCAACAAGTTTGATCGCTGTTCTGTGTAACTTTGGCATTACACAGTAACAGTAAATCAAGCCTCATATCAGCATTTTTTTTTTTAGCAATGTGCAATTTTTGCTTGCAACTGCAAAATGGGTGAAAATGTTAAAGGCATTTTTAAGTTGTTTCATATATTTCTGGCTGACACATTGCTCTCTGGCTGACACAATGCTCAAAACCTGCTGTACCTGATACACAAGTGTCAGCATATTATAGGCTATTCAAATCAATATATTCTGTCATTAGACACATGCAGATTGACCTATAGAGTAGATTTACAGGATAACTAAAGATTACAGTGTTTTACACTTCTTTCCACCAAAAGACAATGAAAGTGAAACGTTGAATGATGTAATGTGGCATTTAGATTTTAATTGGTGTTTACAAATGTGGACTAATGCTGTGAAGACGTGTCCATTAAAACACGGTGTACAAAAAAAGGTATTACATTTATATAAGATTAAACAGAAATCCAAATAGCCAGTATTAAGTCATAATAATGTTATTTTATGGACCTGTGTTTTAAGGCTCTGGACCGAATGGGATCTGAAATGAAGATGCGCCTGACTAAATCTTATAAAAACAAATCCCCAATCCCGAAAACAAAGCCTTTAACATATCAGACGGACTTTCTTTCAAAGTGAAACCCTACAAAGAACAATAAGATACCGCTAAAATAGTTGTTACAAGAAAAAAAAGTGAACAAAAAAGGAGTAAGAGATGGCAAAAAGTTTGTCGGATCACAGCGGAAAGAAACGGCCTGTGGTCCTAACAAGCTAACTAGCTAGCTAGGACGTTTCAGAAACTATCAAGTGCCCATGAAAAAAATATTAATTGTTTAGAGTAACAAACGAAAAATATATATAGGGAGAAATTAATCTTACTGTTTCAGTTTATCCAGCAGGTCTTTGTTCTTAGCCAAATGAGCTCTTAAAGTCCTTCATGCTAGGCCGATATTTATGAGTCTCAGCTAGCTAGTTTTAAGCAGCTAGTTTAGCGGCTGACAGATGGACGTTTAAATCCTCTTGTTGTTTTCATCCTTGTAATAAAGTAGCTTAACCCTGAGCAGGTCTTCGACGTGTTTTCTACACGTCATCGCTCATGGTAAAAAAAAACAAACCAAAACTGAAAATGTCAGGTTAGAGAATTAGCCAGTTAGCTAACGCTCTATCTGCAGTACGAGATTACGGCTGTAATGTCACTCCAGCACGAGGGAGATTCCCTGAAAAGACCTTTACATTCACTAAGCATTAAAAAGGTGTTTATTAACATACCTGGATGTCGTGTGAGATGGAATGGGGTGAAAACTCTAGTGTGTGTGTGTGTGTAGATTCCCTCCTGTGACAACTCCTCACCGCCTCAACTTCCTATCGGGTCAGGAGTAAAATAACTTATCATTCTCTCTCACACACACACACACACACTCACTCACTCACTCACTCATATACACACACACACTCACTCCTTACACTTCCACACACTGCTCATCACGAATAGCGAATAAAAACAATAAATCTTTACATCTAAACACCGGGCGTTTATTTATTGTTTTTTTTTCGTTGTTCTTTCTTTCTTTTCTTTTCTTTTTTTCATAAGAAAGAACTCCACAAATCACTTCAACACGTTTATTACAAAATATTAGTCCAAAATACTTCAACACATAAAATATCTGTGTTTCTTGCAAGGAACTGAAAGTGGAGGGAAAGAAATTGTTGACCCTGAGAGAGAGAGAGAGAGAGAAAGAAAGAAAACAAAAAATCTAAGAAAAAAAACAAGAAAGTGTGAACAAGTGAAATCAGAAAACAGAAACAGAAATCAGAGCTTGAGAGAAGGTGTCAACGGCAGAAACAGAGAAAAAGTGGATGAGGTTAGACAGAAAGACAGAGACCAATAAAATAGAGGAATAAAAACATGAAAGAAAAAGCAGTGTGTTTATAATCGAGGTAAAATTAGAGCACAGTGACATCATGATCTGCTAATCCCACTTCAGTTCGTATACAGATGTAATCTCGCTCCATTTCCACATTCCTGTTTCTCCCCAGCACATCAGCCCTCTTACTCGACCCCACCCTTTACTTCAGGTCTATGAAGCGAATGTCCATGATGAGGAGTGTGTGGCGAGGCAGAGGTCGGGGTGCTGGAGCAAGTACAGTCATCACCTGAGCCTGAGTGTCCACAGCTGTAACCACAATGAAGCCACAAACCGGACTTTCTAAAATCCCCCTGCTCCGGCTCTCTCCTCCCTCTGTTTCATCATCCACGCAACTAACACTCAGCACGTGATGCGTCAGGTCACGCCCCGGGCTCACAGGAACCAGCTTCAGCTGCGTGTCGTCCTGTGACATGCCCAGTGGCAAACACGAGTCCGGAATGGAAGGTGCACCAATTTTGTAGATGCGCACATCCGAGAAGCGCACATCAAAAGCATGTGGGTAGAACGAGGCTCCACGGAAGCCGTAGAAATACTCGCGGATTTTGTCGTCCCGGGTCTCCCGTCTGCAGTCCTTAGAACGTTCTACGACACCGCCGGACTTAGGTAGCAGTACGACACGGACAAAATGTGGCAGATCCCGTTTAAGCTCGTTGTAAAGGCGTTCCTGATCGAGAACTAGCACCACGTCCACCTGGAATGCTGAAGCGCAGTGGACCAGCGCCTGGTATCCTGACCCTTTCACCCAGCCGCACGTGTTGATGATGCAGCCTCCAACGCTGGCCTTCCGGTTCACCTCACAGCGCTGTGAGAACACCTCCGCCAGGCACGATGTCAGCTACACACACACACAGGAAGTACTTAGTGAGATAACAGCATCACAACATTTTTACATTTTGAACTTCATTTAATTGTGCTCCTATAGACAGACTTATAGCAGGCAGTCACTGGGCCTCATTTAGCAATCTTTTAGTAAATATTTGCACAAGCCAAGCCGTAGCCAGTTTTGCAAAAGTTTTGGAAATGCTTTTATGTACTCAAGTGTGTATGCTGATCCTAATAATATATGTAATATAATGTATGTATTAGTAATGTCCTCCAAACTCCATAAAATCTCAAGCGGACAGACAGACAGGAGCAGGCAATGAACAATGAGGGTAAAGGCTGAAAGGCAGAAATGGAATTTATTTTGACCCACTTCTAGCGCAATAAACATTTTAAATATATATAAACATAATATATATAAACAGTAATAAGTGAATGCAGAACTGAGGCATTTGCTTGTGGCTTACAGCTCTGAGCAGACAGACTAGCCTGTCCTCCGTTTATACACCATTTCTTTTGCTGTAAATGAATGTTCAGTTTTAATTGTCCTAATGTATGGCTTTGTATTGGCTCACTTTCTTTTTTTCCCTTTTTTAAGACACTCTGAATAAAGGTATCAGCAAATGTTGTAAATTAATAGAAATAAGCAATTTAAACGAAACAGTATATTCCAAATATGTGTAGATAAAGTACAATAATTCATGCAAACGATCTGAAGTTGTTCAGAATCTAGTCATAGTCTTATGCATACATTTACACATTTATTGCTTAAATCAATTTTTTATGTAAAAACTCAAAGACAAATCAGTTCAACTTAAATGACCAATATTTAACATGTATATAATAGGTATTTTTATATTCATAAAAAAAAGAAGCCTATCAAATAAATATCTCCACTTGATCCTATGAGAAATTGATGTATATACACATCACATGCAATTCTGCATTCAGCTTGGGCCAAAATAAAGACTTTCCACCAGCACATAAGTGTTAGTGAAGGTTAATAAAGGTGCCATAACCTTTTTTTTTTTTTTTTTTTTTGCAGGAGCACAAATACGGTTGGGAAAATGTTTGTCTACGTAAACAACCTCCTCCTGATGAAAGCTGAACATTTTGTGTTCAAGTGTTCACAAGAACAATATATTGTATACTGAAAGCTGAATATATTGCATACTATGAGCACCTGGCTGTAAATTGTCAACAATGGCAAATATTACTGTCATAATGATCTGAGTGTTGTATTTTTTGTCGTCTTCACCTTGTTATAGAGTTTGATATTGGTTCCTGGTGTTGTGGAACCGAAGTGGAAAACTAGAGGAGCCTGGACAGAAAAGCCTTCCTCGACATCTGCTGGACGCTCGATGTACAGTGCTGACATTGTCCCTGGAACAGACACCTGAAAATATAAGCAGAAGACATTTTTCCTTTAGTAGAGAAAAACGGCTGCAGACAATCCATTGAGCAGCTGTCTCATTAAACTCCAATAATAGACAATAAACTTTCTAGCTCATATTCTCTTACACTGCTTTGGCCGACATCCAGCTCCACTAGCGTGGGCCTCCTGCCCAGCCTCACTGCATAGTTCAGTAGTAGACGGCACACTGTGGACTTTCCCACATCCGTCGGCCCCACCACCATGACCTGCACAAGTGAATAGAGAGGCTATTCAAATTTCTGCCATCAGTACATGTCTCTAAATAAAATGCAGATAAATGAGGTGGGATTAGCAACATACCCTTGGGCCTCTCTCGTTGTCTCTCTCAGCCTGTCGTCTCATTTGCTCCAACGCAGCATGTGTGTTAAGATACAACAGCATAGGGGTGTCTTTTGAGACATAAGCCACCTATATACAATGAAACATAGACATAAAGAGATTAAAAGAGTTACAGTTGACATGTGGGCATTATTAGAAGACATTTAATTCACACTTCCAAACAGCTTTTCAGATGTCAGAGCTTTGTAAAAACGATAGTGAAAGTAAGAACGATTGCGACGTGCGACAGGCCGTTCATAATTTATACACAGTTATTGTTGGAGTAAAACATGACACTGCATTTATATGAAAACAGTTCACTTTACATGGTAAGGGTATTTTCTATTCTAATAAAATTCAGAAATGTTCTTTAATAAGTTATGATACGTCAGCCATAGGTGGTTAAGGCTAAGGGTTGTTGATCAGAGGACCGGGGTTCAAGCCCCAGCACTGCCAAGCTGTCACTGTTGGGTCCTTGAGCAAGGCCCTTAACCCTGTCTCTGCTCCAGGGGCACTGTATCATATCTGATATGTGAAGAAAGAATTTCACTGTGCTGTAATGTACATGTGACAAAATAAAGCCTTTTACTCTATATGCAAATTAACACGACGAGTAAACGAACGTGCTAATTGATACATGACGTCATTAGCTGTCCTCCTGAATACGTGACCATCAGTCACCTCGGTCTTGCCGCTTAGAGACAGGCTGCATCCCTGCCACGTAAACACTGCGATCTTCGAGCCAGGTCCGAATGTGTACTTCTTGTTCCGGTTCAGTTCTGATCCGAACACCTCGGCCAGACCGGACAGCAGTTCGAGCTGCACTCGCTCTCCAGCCTCGACCTCAAACCTGAGCTCAGTCTCCTTCTCCAAGTCAAACCGCGCTCCGGCGGCTCCCCCAGAGCTCTGGCCTTCATCAGCAGCTTTCTCAGGCGCCTCAGTGCTCATACCTGACACACAAGACAAAAATACGCTTTATACCAACTTTAACACGTTTTACATGATCAGTCATGCTAGACCTACTTACCATACATCTTTAAATTAAAGCAGAAACACAATTAACTTTACTCATACGTGAGTAGCACTTATTAAGATAACACAAACGCTACGTCGCTTGAGTTAGCAGTTAGCCATAAGCTAAGCTAGGAGTTAACAGGTTTGTCGGATTCTCTACTTCCGTTCTCTGATTTAACTAGTCCGTTCGACCTCTAAATGTGCTATAAAGCATATGTGTGTATTTTATACAAGTAAACTTGCTTACTTTTAAAAAGAAGGAAACTCCCAATGTGTCCCCCGTGTTTTCAAATCCTCCACCTGCGTTAGGGCAACTCGGGCGCATGGTGATGACGTCACGAGAGAAGCCCTCAAACACAAGCTTCGAAATCAGAATTAGAACTCGGTTTATTGGCCGATTGTGTTGATGTTGACACAAAGGAATTTGATTCCAGCTGTTTGTGACTCTCAAAAGTACAGACATAAATAACACTATATTTCAGGAGTTTAACAGTTTGGTCATTTGAAGTGCAGTCATTAGTATAGAGGGAGAATAGCAGTGGGGAGAGGACACATCCCTGAGGAGCGCCAGTGCTGATTGTCCGAATACTGGATGTAACACCTCCCAGTCTCACCTGTTGTTGTTTCCTGCCCGTCAGTATGTACGTATTATGTAAATGTAGGAATGTATGTAGTGAGACAAAATAATTAAGGAAAATAGAATCGAGATACATTTTATTCTTTTACACAAGTAGTTTACCATGTACAAAAACCATGTACATACATTTCAATAACAAACGTACACTATATGGCCACATTTATGTGCATACCCTACAATTACACCCACATATGGGTCTTCTGTATGATGTAAAATTATAATTGACAGTTTTCTAAAGGATAAAGTATAAGATTGTGTGTCCTGACAGCAACCCCACTGAACACTTTTAATAAACTAAAATGCCAACTGCACCATAAGCCTCCTCTTTCTACATCAGTGCCTTACTGATGCTTGTTGTCAGTTGGCACATGTCCGAATCGTCATGGTAGATTAAAAAAAGGTTATTATAACAGCAATAAAGGAACCAAATCTGAGAGAGTATGTTCAACAAACACAGAGGTATCATGGTTACCAAACCGTCAATGGTGGGCCCTTGAAGAAGGCCCTTAACCTACAGCTGCTAAGTTGTATAAATGAGAAGTCTTTCTGGATGAGGGCATAATTGTAAAAGTGCCATAAATGTATTGGTCTGGTGTCCACATACTTTTGCCTATATAGTGTACAAAACATTTCCCAAGACATAATGGAAGCAAATGTCTAGACAAATTTGTGTACTAACATAACATAACACAGTTAAAGACAGAACATCTCAGTTTGTAAAAGATGCAAAGCAGAAGATCACACAAAAAGGAGGAAGCAACGATTCAGGTCAGGATGCCGAGTCATCAGAGAACAGACTGAGTCAACTGTTTGGTCCATTCTCATCATTATGCATCCAAGAAACCCAAGATTAGTAACTAAAAATTGAGATAGAGACATTTAATTGTTATGACATTTCCATGACTTAAATTCAGATTCATATTCCATTACAAAATCTTTAAGTGTCAAGCATTTATTAGCTCATTGGTGAAATACATGAAAATTCCTCACGAACCTTTCCTCACAATATCTACTTGCTCTTCAGGGCATTGTCCAGAGCAGTTACAACCTCAGCAGGCTCTGGAAACTTCAGTTTACGGGGAGGACCCTTCTTGATACCCGTCCACAATACCACCTCTGCGACAAGATACGTGGAGAAATGTTTTACGAATGGATCCTCAAAATAAAGCTAATATATGCTGCATGGGCCGAGTCTGCAAAGTCATCTAAATTTACCTGAAATTATGCTGTTAAAATGAACACACAAGTGTATAAAGTATGACCTGTTTAAGCAGGATTTTAAAGACCTCTAGGTAGTTTTCTGTAAAACGGTCAGCTGTAAAACTACCTTTGCTCCCATCAATCAGAGTAACCTCAAAGCTGTTGCGTCGAGGCTTCTGGGGGTTGAGCAGGACACGCAGCTGAGGATGTGCAGAGAAGAGAGCCTCACGCACTGCATCGGCATTCCGCCCGTACACACGTCAGCTTTTACTGAGAGACAGAGAGATTATCACAGAACATCGTACACAATTCAAGCATCACAAGAATAATTTCATCTACAGTAATCACTTGAATAAAAAAAAAAAAACAACCGTAATATTCAAAAAGTCATGTGTGACCTAATACAAAGTATTATACAAAGCTGTTCCTTCAATGTGTTGAAAAAAAATCTCAGTTATCCATGACTTAAATTTCCAACAAAACAAATGGCTTTCCCTCCATGTTGCATACTGACCAGTGTTCGATGACGACTCTCTGTCCTTCATCATCCTCCGGTTCACCGTTGTTCCCTTTATCCTGTTTGGCCACAGGTTCTGCTTCTGCTAGCACATCCGCTTTACGCTTTGCCACACGACCTACACAAGGTGTAATATAAGTACATGGAGATTGTTGAATACTTGTCTGGCAAGCGCTTTCATGTCCTCATCTGAAGCCTCCCAAGCTTCACCTTTCATGCTAATACCACTGTAAACACTATCCCATCAGATATCTTGTAGATCACACAACTGTGTCATATAGCTTGCATTGCATTGCACTCTGGGACTTTGCACCATCGTCTCCACCACTGCTACATCAAAGTTCTCATTAATACAAGCAAGCACATTTTATTTCATCAGAGTGAACCTGAATGTTATTCCTTGTGTATGAACATTTACACATCTAAACATTGCTACAACTAAATACACAATAAATCCTGCCAGCCTGGGCTGTGGATAAAATGGATAAAGGATTTTGCATCCCATACAATTTCTAAAAGTGTCAATAATCTTGGCTTTTCTAGCTCTTCTAAGTTAAACTACCACATTGTTGAAGGTGCAAGTCTTTACCTACAACTTCAACCAAGATAATAGTCAAGGGTTTATTATACCTGCTTTAGCACGTGTCGCCATTCTCGTGCACAACAGAGAGAGGTTCAGACTATACCGGAAAATCACTGAGGTGCGCCATCTATCGGTGGAGGAGTGACATGACAGCCTTTAATACTCACCGCACACTTTATTAGGAACACCTGGCTGTATATCTGTTTTTTCTTGCAAATGTCTAATCAGGCAATCACGAGGCAGCAACACAGATGCATACAATCATGTATATACAGGTTATGGACAGAAAAAAAACAGCTGATATTTTTCCCACTCTTCAAACATGTTAATCTCTGATTCCTGTTCTGAAAGTAGTGACACTCAGGTTTGATGTGTTGCTGTATCTGAAATGCCATTCTGCTCACCATGGATGTAAAGAGTGGGATCTAAGAATAGATGGGGGGAGGTGTCATCTCAGTGTCTTTGACCTTGGTGTATAGACTTTAAAAAAACAAACAAATGGAAATGAATTGTTGATGAGAAATGTTAGACTGGGGAGAACTGATACGAAGGCTTTGGTAGCTCAAGCACTTTTTACCAACACGGTGAGCAGAAAAGCATCTCAGAGGATACAACTCATTAAACATTAAAGTGGATGAAGTACAAGACTTCACCAGGTTACACTACGGTCAGGCAAGTGTGGGGACACGTGAGGAAAATATATATAAAATCAATGTATATGTAAATCAAGCCTTTGATGTGATACCTGCCAAAATACGACACACACACAATCACAAAACATGAGAGGCAGCAGTGTCCAGGTTTATTCATATGCATACTTTTATTATTTTGTCTTTTTTTGTACAAGGCTTGTAAAGTGACATTAAGATCTTATCAGGAAAAAAACAGTAACTTTTCATGTAACCATTATGAACTACAATTGCGTTAAGTGCTGTGTAGGGAAAAATCAATTATAGGAGACTAGTGCTCTCCTTTTTATTATTTTTGAAGGAATGCATAGCTGTATTGAGAAAATCCAGATCCTTTAACCAAAGGTGGAGTTGTTCCAGGCCACGTTTGCTGCATCCATGTCGGTAAAGTTGATGTAGATCCTGAAAAGCAACAACAATCAACAATCTAAACAAATCTGACTGTTTAGAAGGTTTTAATTAATGTTCTCTAACAGGATTATATTAATACATTTGTTCTAATGCGTTATCATTTCTATAGCAACAGCTCATGCACGGGGACATGTACGAAGGCCGCACATAATCTGAACCTAATAACAAGAATGAACGTGTCGTTATTTAACAAAGCCAACTGTAAAACTATTGTAGGGTGCACCATTCTGTAAGGAGGTGTTTATTTAACATTTATAGAAAGGAGTCTCCAATGTTAGTGCTTTGAAATAATAACTTTTCCACCACATGAAAATCTTTAGGACAGTTTGCACTTTCCAGGTTCTCTGTAATGTTTTCCATGAGCTTGATCATGTTTTTTGTCTCATAAAAGTAGTTGATTTTGTTTCATAAAACGTTAAATGTAACTATAAATGGATAAAAAAAATATTCTAATATAATTTTTAAACGACAAATTGTGGTATAAAAGAAATAAAGACCAAGTTTTATCCCTCACGACTTACAACCTACCCAAACTCTGTAGTAAACCGATCAGTGCGTGTGCACGTGTCGTGCGCGTGTGTCGTGTGCATGTGCACGTGTTGTGTGCGTGTGCACCTGTCGGGTTCGATCCCCATGTGTTTATTAAGCAAGCCCATGAGCAGTTTGGAATAATTTTTATTCTGCGAGCCTCCGATCTTCCCGATGCTGTGGAGGGAGCAGAGGGCACAAGGGTCTGTTTTGCCCCCGAACATCATCATCTGATCAGGGATGATGTGCACAGCGATGTACTGGGGAAAGAAACACAAACATCAGGCTTCAAGTAACATGCGTATATTAATAAACAAACACACTGAATGATAATAGAGTTCAATGGCATGAAATGATCCATTTAGACCCGTGAAGGCTGTGAGATGAAGAAATCATTAGTTAACATAATTCCTAATGTTTATTGACGCGTGCATTCTGCCCTATACAGATGAGCACGAGCTCCTACTCACATTGGGTGGTTTCCCCATAGCTTTAGCAAGATCCTGGGTGATTTCAGACAGTAATCCGGCAGGAACTGCATCTTTCGATACATTTGTATTGACCACGAACATCGGCATGGTGACAAGCTTCCTTAAAAAATACCGTAGAATTGAAGAAAATAACTAAATCGATGCACTGTAAATCTAACAGTTCAGTTAAGGTGAATAGCCGTGGACTTTGTCCCGCACGTTCTTTATCCCACCCGTTTTCATACAAGCCCCGCCTTCTGGATTTTGTGACTCGCCTATTGGACAATAAAAACGTCAAATCAAATTATCGTAAACTTTAGAAATGAAAGCGAAAAACGAAGTAAAACAATTCATATGTAGGAATTAAGAATAAATATCTGAATACAGGTTTGAGGTTTAATTTAGCAGAATTTAACTTTAAATGTACATTAAAAAAAACTATTCATAATACAAAAATAAAACTTTTTTTAAATGTAGTAGTATTATTATTATATTACATATTTATTTATTTTTTAACAAAAAAAAAATCTTAGTTTATTATTCTGTTTTATTCATTATTTTTTGCTATAAAACAAGTGCTTGCGTCGAGTCATTTTTTTTGGTCTGTATACTAACGATAAATAAATGACAAGAACATCTAACAAACATTTAAATAATAAAAATATTAAAATAACATTTTTTCGGATATTATGCATTTCCTTCTTATTCGTTGTTGTATTTCTTGTACATGTACACATTTATAAGCAAAATAGAAATGAACTAGTTCTACACAAAAACGATGGCGGTTTCTGGTGTTTACGGTATAAAAGCCGCACATGCGCACAACCTCATGTCAGGAAAAAAGGGTTTAATCTCAAACTGTCCTCTATTAGGAGATAGTGTGCACTGCGTAGGGTGTAGAAGACATTATGTAACACCTCACACAGGGCACTTAGAAAAGGATGAAGTAGGGTTTTAGGATACGGCCGATATCGTAGGCGAGAATTAAAAAGCACTTGAGTTGAGACTTGAAGGGGAGCAAAACGCCAGGTTTCTTTTTGGTGTAACGTTATACTTGTGTGAACGGGTTAGAAAAACTTAGTGTGTGTGTGTGTGTGTGTGTGTGTGTGGAGTTGATGGGAAGAGTGTTGTGTATAGAATAGAGATAAACTGTGCGGTCTTTCTTAAAAGCTGTGTGTGTGTGTGTGTGTGTGTGTGTGTGTGTGTGTGTGAAGTTGTTCATTTATAGTAATTACAGTAATAATAATAGGAGTTATGTGCACGTTGGAAGGCGAATGCAAATGAATGCTGGTTTAATTGTAGTGTAAATAAGGAGCGTTTGATTAACAGAGTAGGAAATATATATGACAGCTTCTGTAAGATTGCATGATAAGGGTTTGTTTTTAGTTCCAACTTTTCACCTGGGGTTGATTTCATCCAAGACGAGTGTAAAATTTTCCCCAGAAAATCTTTCTTTTTGTTTGCATTAGGACAAGTGTTAATAATTGTGATGCACTTTAAGAGAGAATATAGTAAGTGTAGATAATCTAATGCAGTGGAGTGAGTAGTGTGTGTGCTTATTCCTAGCAGTGCTCGTGCGTAAAGCGCCATGGCGGACTCGGTGAAGACGTTCCAGGCGCATCTAACGGCCGTGATGGACAGCTTGGTGCGCGCCTCTGTGTGCGAGATCACCAAGCTGTTCGAGGACACGGTGAACGACTACCTGGTGGAGATATCGCTCAACCGGAAGGAGAACGAGGCTCTGAAACTGCGCCTGAGGCTCACCGAGAACAAGCTGAGGAACGAGCGGAAGTACGGGCTCGCTTGGGCGGCCAGTCGGCGCGCAGCCGGCCTGCTCGGTCCTGATGAGAGTGGCTGTGCAAAAAAGCGCAAGCTGGAATCTAGTAAGCACAGGCACAAGTTCATTACTACTAATGAGTGCTGGTGGACGTCTGACTTTGGCTTTTAATGCAACCAAAATGCACTGAGGAAGTGAGTGTAATGGCGACCTGCTCCTCAGTTCTCATTTTTCTCTCTCTCCTCCCTCTGCCTCTCCCTCTCCCTCTCCCTCTCTCTGTTCTTCTCCTTTCCTCTGTCTGGCTGTCTCACTCCCTCCCCCTTCCTGATCTTCTCTCCCTCCCTTTCAGGAGGCAAGCAGGCTAAGGAGTGGAGTGGTGGCGTGTGGGAGGAGGGTGTTGGAGGAGTGAGAGATGAGAGGAGGGACGAGAGGAGGGACGTGTGCAACACACATCCACCAACCGCAGGGGAAGGAGAGGAGCAGGAGGAGGAGAGGAGACACGTCTCTGGGGAGAGAAAGGAGGTGGCCACCGTTAAGGAGGAGGTGAGCGGCCAATCAGAGACGAGGAAGCAGATGCAGAGAGAGATAAGGAGAGCATGGCAGGAGGGAGGGAGGAAAGAAAGAGAGAGTGTATGATGAGGAGAGGGAGGGAAGGAGGGAACCGTGAGTAAGGAATGAAACAAAGCAGGAGCAGCCAAAACAAGAGACGCTCCAATTCACACAAACTTGTGAAGCCAGTTGCGTTTGTCAAGTGGGACTTTGTAATTCCTCTATATAATTTGTATACATTGGAGCAAAAATGTTTCATCTGGACCATGACTACCTGAAGTGCAAATACAAAACAATGTGACATGAGTGCAAACATACAACAAATACACAGGAAAGTGCAGCAAGATAAACAAGGATAAACGAGAAATGCTGTTATACTGAAACATAGAGAGATAGGCAGATAGATTAAGAGACATTTAGCCAGACAGATAAATATGTAAATAAGTATATAGTCACAGACATACCAATGATACCACAATGCTGTAACTATAGCATATGTGAATTATTCATAAACCCACTATCTACATGATAACTGAAATATTCAACAGTAAATTACTGATATTCTGTTATGAAACATTGTTTGCCAAAGATAATAATCATACGTTTATTAAATCGCCTTAGTTGTAACACTGCACTTACTAACTAACTAGCTCACCATATTTATTACTTTATTGTAATAAAGTTATTACTTTACTGTAGATGCCACTTTGTTGGCTGGTCAGTTTCCAGGCAAACATTGCCATTATTGTGCCAATCAGTTATTGTGCATTCTGTTAATTATGCATGCAATGAAGCTGCATTGTGTTGTGCACTTCATCGGCAGCAAATGGTACACATTATACAGACCATGTTATAACGATTATAACGATAAGAGCCCGTCATTACGAGTCACAGAAAACAGCCATTTTCATCAACTTTGGAGCTCTATTTCTTGTGTCTAAGTCTCTCTTTTTAAAGCTCCCAAGTTCGACACTTTGTTAATCAAAATCTTTTTGAGAATAATAAAATTTATTTATTTATTTATTAAGATATGGTTAGATAAGATAAACAATTTTTTTTAGCCTATAGTACATTTCCTTTCAAAATCTGTTTTTGAATTCTTACATTTTTGTACAGACAAAAATACACATTGTTTTGGATTGTTTATCATTCCGAAATTCTGAAAAAAAAAGTCTAGTTTTGATCTTGTTCAAATGATTCTTGACTAAGATGAAATCATGAAGCCAGTTCATAGGTCGAATGTCTTAATTGTATCTCACTTGTGATTGATGGATAGATAGATGACCAGCAACATCAAGACACAGATTAATACAATATATATCACTGCAATAATCCTTGAATATTTTCTATATATATATATGTATATGTATATGTGTGTGTGTGTGTGTGTATCTAAATACAATGTGCTGATATTTCTTTGTGTTTGATCAGGAGGATGTCTACAGGTGTGAGTCTGTGAGGCTGCTGCAGGAGGCACTTCAGATGAGCAAGACTGAAAGCAACACAGCTCAAGGTGAGCACCACAAGGCAGTGTGTCGGTAAGAGAAAGCGTATAGCTGCATGCTTAGTGTGGGAAAGAGAAACTGGCAGCTTTATGCTGAAAAGTGGTTGTCTCACAATGATCCTGTTTAATCACAGTGCCCTAATAAAGTAAGATGATATATAAATAAATAGATAGATACCCAGATAAGATACATTGAACCAGAGCTTTTTACTGTCCTTACATTTGAAGTCATCTTGTGTTTAGAAGATTTGGATCCTGTTTCAACCGGTCCTGGATCAGCTGTGGGTGATGTTTGGGAGCAGCCCGGTCTGTCAGCCGAACCCACAAAGAGCAGTGACGAGATGAGCGGCCTAGAAACAGCCTTAAAGGTGGAGCGTGAGAGGGAGGAGGCAGAGTCTGTACTAACCAGTCCGTCTAATGCAGTGGACAGAAGCGACAGTGTGGAATTTATAGGGTTGGATGGTTTGTGCAGCTCTCAGCAGGACCCTGCTCCCTCAACACATGAAGCCAGCCCTGCTGAGATAGGCCCCAGGAGCCAAGGAGATGACGAGGGGGAGGAGTCAGGACAAGAGGTCGAGGACTTACTGCATTTCTGCCCTCAGTGTGGCGGTGGCTTTAACTCTGCATCCGAACTGGCTGAACACGTGTGTCCGCTAGCCGAGGAACGTTTCCAGTGTTCGGCGTGTGGACGGGCCTTCAGTCACGCCTGGAGCTTGAAGAGCCACGAGTGCGTACAGGCGGGCGAGCAGCCGCACCGTTGTGAACTTTGTGGGAAACGGTTCACACACTCGCGCTCTCTCGAGCGCCACCAGCTGGTACACACAGGCGAGCGACCACACCAGTGCCCACAATGCGGACGCAGTTTTAGCCGTCTGGGCAACCTAGAGCGACATCAACGCATCCATACTGGCGAGCGACCGTATGAGTGCGGTGCTTGCGGCAAGCGCTTCAGTCGCATCGAGTACCTCAAACGGCACCAGCAGATCCACAGCGGAGAGAGAGGAGAGAGGAACCAGACGCTCAGTGACACAGAGCTGAAACGCAATCAGTGCTTCTCCAGCGCCTGATGAACTGCTAAACACTTGACCTAATTCTCCATCCAGCTTTAAAGACCAACGATCTGTACTTCTGAATGTCCTTAGATCCTCAAAGCTGATTTTCACACAAATATTAATATCTAATAGGACTGCAATATATGTATATTATTTGTTGATATCGATCATTATTATTACGGGATTAGATTTTGCAACACCAATATTGGAGAAGCTTAGGTAATGCAAATGAGCACAACTTATTATTATTTGTTCTTTTAATCTGCAAGCTTTCTGGAATCTCAGAGCTTCTTAACATGGAATCTGTGGCTGTATTTTGGAAGAACATGGCAATGGTGCGATTTGGCGTGTCGGTATTGGAATCTGAATTAATACAAACCTTTTAAAAGTCACAGGCTCATGATGTTTTTAGTAAAAATATATTGTGATCATATCTCAATCAACACATGTAGAAATATACTGTAATCAGTAATCTACTCGTTTTGTCCGTGTTGTACAGCCCTACTATCCTAATATCTTGTCCTGAATCTAAACATTCATACAGTATAAGAAAGGACTGCATTTCTTGCACAAACATGTCAGTGAAAGTATATACGTAAATTGTTATGCTTAAAAAAAAAAAGCACACACTCCTCTGCATCAAAAAAGTGCACCATGTTTGGTGCGTTACACTCTGTCTGTGTGAGTCATACAGTTAGGTGTCTTTATGTCATCCTCGGCTAGAGCTAGAATAAAGTCTGCATTTCACTTGTGAGGAAGAATCAGGATATTAAGCCTTATTTGAATGGTCTCTGTTATAATCATTTTATACATGACGTTATAAACTCACATATCTCTTTTTTTAGTAAACAATTTCCAGGGACGAGTTTCACAGCATTCTGTTTATTTACACAAAACTTTGGATGCTTAATACAAGTGCTGATGAGGATATATGATAATTGTAATATATTTATATAACGTGACTTTATACAGTCCATGAGTATAAAAGTCTTTTTAATCAGCCTGAGAGATAAGATCACATCATAGGTGAGTCAAAACTGCAAAAAAAATATTGCTGTATATTGTGTAAAGTCACAAGGGTGCCGTGTCTGGGTGGGACTAAATTTATTACACCACCATCATTATAGTAATGCTGGTCTTTAGTAGGCAGTTTTCTGAAGAGACAGAGAGGGAAAAAAACAAACATTTGTTAGCTACAGCAAATGATGGAATTGGTGAAGGAACCCCAGGGAAAACTAATCCCGTTTGTAAAGTGGCTTTAAAGTTGGTTTAATTACAGTCTGCTTCATTACTCCCCATTCAATAAACCCCCAAAATATACAAAAAGGAATGAGGGACTCACGTCCATCCTTATGCTGACACAGTGCTACCTTCATACATTGCAGTTCCATATTAATCCCTAAACAGCATTAATAGGATTATTAAGTAAGTAAGTATAATATAAGTAAGTATTAAGTATAAGTACACAAAAGCAGATTTTTACTATATATTTTTATTTTGAGTCAAAATATGACCCATGAGGTTCTCAAAAAATGTCAGGTTGCCAAATTGTCTGTCTCTGAAAAATGTTTTTTGTTATTATTATATCATTTTTAAATTATATAGATATCAGTGCCCTAAGTTTTGACTAATCCATATTTGTCTTATATGATACTTACTTCTGTCACTTTAAAAGGTACAAAAGATATCACATCTGAGAATGTATTCAATTTCGATTCTTAGGTTGAATTTGAAGATATTAAACCAGACCTGATACTGAGCTAACGTTTGAGGTCTCATACTGATATTCAATATAGGATTCATGAAACTTTAAAACCTGTCCTTAGTTTATCCTTCATGGGATAAATCACAATTACTTTATTATTATTATTATTATTATTATTATTATTATTATTATTATTATTATTATTATTATTATTATTTAAACACTGTAGTTGTTTGTGAACTATTAGTGAATGTATTTCTTTTTTTATATGTGTATCAAAAATAAACTAGGATTACAATATTTTCACACAATGTAATTAATTTATTCATTCAATTCCATCAACTGTGAAATTCTCAGAAATTTTAAGACAATGAGAATTTTAGCTGATTTATGAATATAAATCAATATTGGATTATAGTTTCTCCTGTTTGGGATATTTTTCCTACATCTTTAAACAGCAAGTAAATATCACAAAATGAATTCAGAAAATAATTCACAACCGTTCATTTTACATTATTTTATTAGTCACAGCTTTATTCGAAAACGGACTATGCTTGTTTATTATTTCATGTATGCAAAAAATACCTCCACAGAGACTTAGACTCTGCTTCTTGAAACACTTGAAACTTATCACACGTTTTGACTGAACATAAAACGCTCCTAATTTAAAAGAAACCTTCAGAATTAGTGCTCTGTCCTTCTGAATTTAGGTCGTTCACTAGTTAAGCTAATGTTGCTGAATTTGCACACTCATGCACAAAGCACTGCTGTGCTATGCTCTGATTTACATGTTAAAAAAAGATACACTGCTCAGATATAAAACTGTCGTCCAGATTTCTCTGTAAAAAAAAAGAGTTAAGGTTCTGAAGCAGTTCTCACTTCTGAACTGAGGGAATGGAGCAGTGGTGGATACTAGTAGACATTTTTCTGCATTAGGAACCAAAGAACTTTCCACAAGGGGGAGTGAAACCCAAGAGAACACAGCAGCTATAAACTAAATGAGAACTTGTTTTGGCCTCCAAAATTTTTTGTTCAAAGGTCAAAATAGGGTATTTTCTTTCTTTTTTTTTTTTTTTTTTACTAATTCAATTTAATTATAACCATCTCAAAATTTACACATGTACACCAATGTTTACTTGTTTAAATTAAAAGACTGACATGTTTAGATCATGGATTTGAAATGTTTTTCTAATTAAATTACTAAATAAAGTATTGCATAACTCTTGTTTTTATTTGATCGTCCCAAGAAATATATATATACAATAAATAAATATATATATATTGTCTTAGCTGGCTGAAAATAAGCTGTTATCAGCTTAATATTGTGTTGCTAATGCATAGAAGAGGTTCTTTCTCATCTTTGTTCTCAAACTCAAGCGGATATTTCCCAAAACTCAGGATAAATGCAACTTCTATATATTTTATACTGAAATTCTAATGAGTCCATACCACAATGTACATTAAAATGAAGAAAAACTGTTTTACAGACAAACTACAATACAAACTTTTTAGGAATATCATATATTTGGGTAAAGTAAAGGGACCATACAGAATATTCAGTTTTGGAATGATAGCTGATTCATAACTAATGTTAATCAGAGCTGAAGGATTGAAGGATAGGTCATGGGACATGTTGGTACCCAGTATGAAAAGAACTGGAAAATCATGTGTTAAATTTTGCCCAGGTTTGATTTTAGAGGTAAATATTATGGACAAAAGTATGTCTCACCTGACCAACCGTTGTTAAAGACCCCACTGTTCTGAGAAGGCTTTCCACTAGATGTTGGAATGTGTCTGTGTTGATTTGTGCTTATTTCACTACAATTTCAGCATTAGTGAGATCAGACATTGATGTCAGGTGAGGAGTTCTAGGGTTCAGTCAGTGGTCCAGTTTTTCTATCCCAACCTTCTCAAACCATCTCGTCATGGAGCTCGCTTTGTTGTGTTGGAACAAATTTGGGGCTCTTAGTTCCAGTGAAGGGAATTTGTAATGCTACAGCATACAAAGACATTCTACACAATAGTGTGGATCCAACTTTGTGACACAAGTTTGGTGAAGAACCACATACCACTGTGATGATCAAGCGTCCACATACTTTTGATATGGAAACCTTTTTGGTATTGAACCTGTTAATGCCTTTGCACTAAAGACAGAATTTCCTTGAGTCTTATCCTTTCCTCTGAGGTGATAAGATAACACTCCGATCGGTTTGATCTAACATGGATCTTCAGGTTTTACACAAACTTGTGCAGTCTGTGTCAGCTCAGGTGTACACTGTCATTAAAGAAAAAACAAAGATTTAGAGAAATGAAGAAATATTCTAACCTTTTAAGTTATTCCTTATTTGGATTTAAATTGGATTAAAATAGTGATGCATAATATAAGCATTTCCACTAATCGTCTCAAACCAAAGGACCTTTCTATACTATACATTAATATATTGTTTATGTCTGTCACAGTGCATTAACTCTTTCATTCATTCATCTTCTACCGCTTATCCGAACTACTTCGGGTCACGGTCATGTGCCTATCTCAGGCGTCATCGGGCATCAAGGCAGGATACACCCTGGACGGAGTGCCAACCCATCGCAGGGCACACACACACACACACATACATTCACTCACGCAATCACACACTAGGGACAATTTTCCAGAGATGCCAATCAACCTACCATGCATGTCTTTGGACCGGGGGAGGAAACCGGAGTACCCGGAGGAAACCCCCGAGGCACGGGGAGAACATGCAAACTCCACACACACAAGGTGGAGGCGGGAATCGAACCCCGACCCTGGAGGTGTGCTAACCACTAAGCCACCATGCCCCATTAACTCTTATACAGCTCAAATCTATACCAAATATTAAAAGAAATGTGTATAATTTGTTTGAATATTTTTAAAATTCATTCTTAATTCACTGTTAACTTCTGACATAGATTTCTATAATAATAATAATAATAATAATAATAATAATAATAATAATAATAATAATAATATCTTAAAAAACAAGATAGTATATTGTATAATTTTTTTAAAAATTGATTTTTTTAAATTGAATGTATTCATAATTTTGTTTTTATATTATCTCTATTGAATTAAACATTTGTTGGAATTTTATTATTATTATTATTATTATTATTATTATTATTATTATTATATTTTTCTTTTAATTTGTTAATTTCTTTTGTATTTCATTTGTTGTTATTTCTTTCTGTGTTGTGGTTGACATAATGGAGTTGAGCTAAGGATGGGAGGCACCTCCTGTATCTGTGAGTGGTGATAAGCGTTAATCAGATGACCTACCTGTGACTCAGGAGGTCATGGGTTCAAACTCAGTCTGTCACTGTGTCCATCTTGTCTTTAATCCTGAGAAGATCCACGAGTGACATCACAATAATTTGAGGTGTTTTCACCTACATGCCTAAATGCTTTGTGTACACATTTCCCCCAGCAGGTGCATCTGCAGAGATGGGAATATAACACAGTGTTTCTCAGCTATTTTCAGAAGGTCGAACAGATTGTTTTCATGAGATGTTTAATTCATCCCAACGAGACAGTTCGCCTGTCAGTGGTGCCAGGGCCAGGATGCAATCTCATTGCCCTTAACCTGGCACAGGACATAATCCAGAGTCACTTAATCCCTTTTTACCTCTGGTTTAAGGTACATTTTCAATCACACATAGCATTTTGATGAGATTTTCCCTAATTGTTTCTCTTTCTAGGAATTTGTATGCATCCAAAAATATACTTTATAGATCTCCTGATTAAATTCTTTGAGTAAGAAATTAATACAATTTGTTGGATATGAGGTAAAGGTTCAGGACAGTCTATTTATGACAAATGTTTAAAATTTTATATATTATATTTAAAACCCTGTCTTCATCACCAGCTCTTATTTCTGCTTATTAGCAATTGTTGCTTTAAGTACTCTTTAAAGTGTTCATCTCTCTGGTTTTCCCCTTTTTAATAGACAGATATTTGATACCATTGTGTGGCAAACATGTACTTAATATTCATTGTTATTTTACTTGTCTGTCTCAATCACTTAATTCTGTCTTTCTGTTTGCTTTCTGTTGCAGAGTTTCTCTGTTTCATGCATCATGCTGCACACTTTCCATTTATATACAGTAGTGCATCATTTGTGGATTTATTAAACTGTTGAAGTACAGTAAAATTAAGACATTTTTGCAAAGCAAAATGAGATCTATCTAAACCTTACCTTAGAAAGCATACAAAAATGCTGCCTTAAGCAAAAATACTAAAAGACTATTATAGTAATAATTCACTTGAATAAACGTAGTGAAAAAATTACACAAATAAGAGCCTACCTGAAAAACTACCTGATTAATTACTTTTTCATATATCTAAATAATGTTAATCACATGTACACAAGTAATCCGACAATGTCATGTTAGTTGGTTAACTAACCAAGTGAGCTACAAGTCAACACCATATTCATTATTAACAAGTGTTTTGTCTTTCTTTCACATACTGGTTTCAGATTCATGAGTAGATTCATGAGACATCAGTGTCAATATGTTCCACTTTTCAAAAGATCAACTCGTCTACTTTCCTTCTGGAGAAAGCAATTTGTTCAATTCTTCCTCAGCATATCTACCTGTATATGCAACGTTAAAAAATGGTTCAATTTCATTATTTCATATATGGTTTAATTATTTGTTTAATGGATTTTTTTCCATACACCATGTATCAGAGCTGGTATATTAGTGTAGCAGGGGAAAAAAGGCTGCATTTGTTCTTAATGAGGCACATCCTCATATCCAAGGTCAATAGAGTCATCAGGAATATTTAGTGTTTAGTGCTAATGAGCAATTGTTGCATTGCTAATCAGTGGTACAACAAATAAACAGAAAACAATGAGGCAGAAAGACTACCAGTCCAAAAAGACGCAAGGAGTCAGTTAAATAAAGGTCAGGAAAAGAATGACCAATTTTCTTTTGTTAAAATTAATCCCTCAGTCAAAAAAAAAACAGACCCGATTCTTTAAAATTAAGCAGACTGAAGAACAAGCATGTAGCTTTAACAAAATGAGCTGATCTTGGATGCACAGCACAAAAAACTACATGAGTGTGCAAAAAATTTCAGGTCATGCTTTATTACATGCCCTGATGCAGCAACTCCTCTTGTCTCACCTGGCATGAAGGTCACAGAGTACCATATGTCTGATTAAGGCAAACAAAACACTCCATCCTTATGACTGATGAAGGGAAAGATGGAGTGTATAAGATAAGGAAAGTGAGAAGCAAGAGGGGGTATCTGATGGATACAATTTCAGCAGGAAGAAGTACATATGCTGAGGAACAGACACCGTATCCTTCAGCCCTAAAGCATAAAACACCCAAACTTGGCCATAGAGCAAGAGACGGAGAGAGAGACGGAGAGAGAGAGATAGATTGAGAGAGACAGAGACAGTGACAGAGAGAGACAGAGAGAGAGGGAGAAAGAGAGGGAGAAAGAGTTGGACAGAATGTTACCAGACTGAACAAAATCAGGGACTAGATTTAAATATAGAGCATCATAAAGAGATGAAAGGAAACAAAAATGTGGCAAAGGAAGACAGTGTAGGGAAAAAAGGGAAGTGCACACAAATTTTTACACACTAAAAGCCAACTGAAACTGTATTTATTTAATGTCTAACAAGTATATAAGAGGGTAAATAAAATAAAAATTAAAGGACAACAGATTTAGTGAAGGCACTTGAGATAGAGACAAGCAGGGAAGGGCAGGACAGGTGTTAGATTACAGAGAGAGAGTGAGAGAGAGAGAAAGAGAGAGAGGCGAGGCGATGTTCATGCTCATTCGAGACGGACAGGGAGGGGGAGGCAGTGGTAGCGGGATGAGTGCTGCATCAGAGAGGACGCCAAAACAGGTGTGTGGACATGTCTATGGGAAAAAACCTACAAAAATGCTTAAGGCTTTCTTCTGCTTTCTAGTGATATCTCAGATAAGTGTTTCTACTATTATATGCAAATTTGGGAGAAAGTTTTATGCTGTGAGTTTAATGCAGATTATGGCTAGACATGGTAACATGAATTAATTATAGTGTCTGATTCAACACATTGTATCGTGGTTAATAAGTTGTCGAGAATTTCAGTCACATTAGGTGCAATTATGCTGATATGTTTTCGAATTACCATCAAAACTTCAAAACATTTTTGTGATGATTAATGATTAATGAGTAAATGGCTATTTAATGCTTTATTCATGACATGAAATTGAATGTCTTCCTTCCTAACAAAAGCTTCCACATTGTTATTGTAGAAGTAAATGATGTAAATGTTTGGTCAAGCTTAATGATATAAGATGTCATTAGTAAAACAGAACTGCAACATATTCTCAATTAAAGTAAATACTGTGAAAATCTACTTTTCACCACAATTAGTCGATTTAATTATTTATTTGCATTTATCTGATTCATCTCCGTCGCAGAGACTTTTTTAAATTCAAATACGCAGTATTGCTTAAGCTTTCTGGCCCGCTTCGAATCAACAGTAAAGACAGCAAGCTGATATATCCAGGACTCATGTTCTATTAAAACCCGAGGCTCATGTATAGTCATTACCTAGAGCTCATTTGACCACACATGAGATCTTGCATTCTATTAACAATGGATAATTCGGAACCAATTCAAAGATCTCCCAATAGTCTACCAGCATGCATGGATTCAGGGGTTTCTTGTTTTACAAACATTAAGTACTCACACTGAACCAGTCCAGAAATCTTGACTTCAATTAACATTGGGTAATCAGGTTATTGCCAATTTGGAAATCATATGTTATACAACACCGAAAGTCTTATAATTTTATAATTTAAAACACCAACATTGGGTGTTTGAATCCAATGGAGTCCCATTTCTTCAACACTGGGTGGTCATACGAGCCAGTCTCGAGGACTCATGTTTCATAGATCTCAGATTCTATGAACACTTGCACTTTAGGTTGTCCCAAAGTCATATTGTTCTGATACAAGCACTACTTTTCTGGCTATTCAGTACTCATGATATTTTAGAGATTTTAAGTTATTTCAACACTGGATAGTCATGTTGCGCTCATTTAGCGAGCTCATGTTCTATCAACACTTCGTATTTGTGTTAATGGAGAGATCTCAAGTTCTGTTACCGTTGGGTACTCATGTTATTTTGCAGATCTCAGGTCTTGTCAACATTGAGTACTCGTGTTTTGCCAATCTGGATATCTCAGGTTCTTCTGACACTTGGTAGTCATATCAAGCTAATCAGGAAATCTAAAGTTCTATCAACATTGAGTACTCAAAGTTAAAAAAAGATATAAATTCTGTGGTTTTTGAGTAATACACATTTTATTCTGTATATTTCAACTTCTAAAAACACAGATCTGGGGATTCAGATCTAGATGAAGCAGAGCTCACCTTTTCTGACACTGGGTGCTCATGTTAATTTGGAGATCTCAAATTCTACCAACACTTGGTGGTCAGGTTGTGCTAATTTGGTGATCTCATGTTCTACCAACATGGGGTATTCATATTGAGCCGGACCAAAGATCTCAAGTTCTCCCTGTATGAAATACTATCAATCCCAAAGGCTCATGTTTTCCAAAACTGTCAGCTTGTGTTTCAGACAGCACTGGTATTTTACCACTAATGAGTGCCCATGTTGTGTCAGTACTGACAGCTACATTAACCAATCCTGGGGACTCGTATTTAGTCATTTCCAAGGTCATACGTTAACATATAATAAAAGGGTGTTTTCTAACAAAATAAAAATTTTGCATTAAATCAAATATGGGTGATTTTAATAAAGCTGATGTTCCAGCCATGCCAAGCAGTGTTACAACTGATCCATCCTGTGCAGAATGTCAATAGCCATTACTACAAGATTAACTGCTTTATAAAGGCCCAGAAATGCAAACATGGGCCATGTTTGTGCATACCTCATTCCTTGTCGATACTGCCTGATATTTTACAATCTTCCTGGTGCCAACAGGTCCAAGCTGCTATTAAGAAGACGGTGGAGAAACAGAAGAAGCAGCTTGAGAATGGTGAGGCCTTCGGGAACACATCTAAATCTAACTGTGGACGGAGACAGAGTCTGTCTACACAGTATGAAAGAACCGAAGATGGAGATGAAGAGGAGGATGTAGAGGCAGTAGCTGAGACAATGGAACAGCACGAGAAAGAGGAAACTGACCTAACTCCCATTGTGGATTCCATGTTTGGCCAAGTAAGAATGCATAATGTATATATATGTATATAGAAAATATGCTTTTGTGTAAAAGAAAAGAAAACAACAAAAGTAAAAACAATGGCCAATTATGGCATGTATGACATTTTTATTAATTACTAAGTAAAATAATGTACATTTACAGTACATTTAACTAGTACAAATAAAGTAGTACATAGAATTTACAGTACTTTATTATTTTAGTTCCCCAGATTAGTTCCCCAGATTGATAAGAGATACATTTTTGTATTTTTGTATTTTACCTCAGTTTTTCTGAGTCACTATAAGTGAGATATATTTAGCAAAGATACAGAACATAATGCAAGATGCAAGATTCTGCTTGGAAAGTTTCACAACAAAAAGTTCCAAGCTTTGATCCCTGTGAGTCACTACTGATAAATATATCTTTTCAGATCTCTTCAGTGATATTTCCTCTCTTTACATGCATGTGTTACCCTACCCTATGTGTAACATATCAGCAGCTGTGGCTACGTAGAAAAAGGCAGGACGTCCTCGTTTGTCTTGAATAATATATTTATACCTGTTAAATCGTTCAATTTCAATCAATCATTGTGTCAGTTAGAAAATATCTTCTTAATCAATTATTGCCACTGTTTTCATTTAGCTACTGGGATTTTAGCATATATATATATATATATATATATATATATATATATATATATATATATATATATATATATTTAATACATTTCCTTTTAAATGATATTTCACCAGAGAATCAAGGTCAAAAGTTACAATTTCCAGCTATGAACTTTATTAGGAACCCCTGTACACTTACTCGTTCATGCGTGTACTCAATGAAGGACCTCTTATGTCAGCAGCTCAGTGTATATAATCATGTGGATACAGGTCAAGAACGTCAGTTAATGTTCACAGCAAACATCGGAATGGAGAACCAATTTGATCTCAGTGACGTTGACTGTGTCAGTAGTGATGGTTCTAGACAGATTTTGAGTTGGAGTATTTCAGACACTGCTGATTTCCTGGCATACACCAGTATACATCAGAGTAAAAAGAATGAAGTTCATTACAATGATGTGAAAAAATTTAAATAAATCTTCAAGAATCTCTTTATTAATCGTAGTGAGCAGAAAAGCATCTCAGAACACGCAACACTTTCAGTACAACAGGAGGCTAAATGGATGCACCAGCAGTTCTTAAATATGTTATTAATGTTATTAAATATCATATACTTCAACAATGTCCTGTTGCACAGACACACATATTTTCTTCTAATTAGTCTCTTCTACTTTAGCCTTTAGCTGACTCGCTGAATACTTCCTCACAAAGCATATCCTGTTCCTGCCAAATGAGTAGGTGATTGACTGGCATAAGATAAAAGATAACACACAAGCCCTGTTTTGCTAAGCTTCACTCTCGAGTCAGTGACCTCTGTTTTATAGTATTGCGTTCCTGTGCTAAGGATAATCTTGCTGTAATCACTTGGTACTGACATCTTATAGCCAGAGAAAAGGGAACAGGAAAGACACCTAATCTGAAATGCTCACCTTCCTGGGAAAGACTATAGCCTCATGATTATTTAATTGTCTTTAGCAAGCTACATGTATTTGTATAAGTATATGTATGATCTGGTCAAGTAAGCCAGACCTCAGAAAAATGTACTCCTTGGAATGAAAGTTAGAAGGTAATATTTTCAGAAAAAACAAAGTGTTCATTACTGTAGGACAGTTTCAGAGGTGTCTACAATCAATACCAGGGGAGCACTGAAGCTGTTGGGGACTTACTAACACGCTTTATAATGGTCCTTTACTTTGTCACCTGCCTGTATAGGTGATTTATTGGTAAGATAACTTATCAGGTAAGATTTATGGATTTTAAAAGATACCCTGTTGCTCAGTTTCCCCAATAAATACCTAAAGCAGATAACGTAAACACTGAACCTTAGCAAACCAATTTCTCTCTGGTAGCACAATTCATATTGAATTCATTTATAAAATGCAACTTTTCACAAATGTGTTGGAGGAAACTCGATCACAGCATGGCCACTTTCATGTCTATCTCATCCTAATACCTTTCCTGTAAGAATATAACATGCCATTTTAAATATTTATGATGAACAACTTAAGCTTCTGTTTTAACTCAATTCAAAGTAAACAGGATTTTTGTTTATTTCTTCAAACAGAGAAAGATTGAAGTACTTGTCTTACTTGGTTTTACTGCAATAACAGTGGCATTTGTAATTACATTCCGAAATTTTTCAATGTATGTACTAATTAAACCCACAATACTTAATTAGTTTGGTTTGGTTTGCAAACCCTGTGGGACGAATACTGATTGTAATGTGGAACATAAAATCAAGCCGAATCCTAAAAGGTACAGTATATATGCTTCTGCTGCCACCTAATGTCTAATGGTACTCAGAAGCACTGAACAGCTACACACACACACACACACACACACACACACACACACACCCAGTGTGCTATGTGATGCAACACATAATTGCCCTGAAATGCAAGCTGACTTTTCAAGCTCATCGTAAGAAGGACCTCATTTGATAAGACCCTTAGACCCTTACACACACACACACACACACAAACTATCTATCTATCTATCTATCTATCTATCTATCTATCTATCTATCTATCTATCTATCTATCTATCTATCTATCTATCTATATACTGTATATACTGACGACTGTTAGTGAGCTCCAAAACGCATGCCTCTTACAGCAATAGAGAGACAAAGAAAGAGATATGGTATTACCAGGGACAGTGTAAGTATTTTTGTGTACATGTATGTGAGTATGCAAGCGGATTAATGTGGATTATAGTTCGGACTGACTTGTAAAATCTGGTAACAAAAGCAAAATTTCAGTAAAATATAAGCCAAAGAGCAGCAGATGATGCCCCATACCCGCTGCATAGTGATTAGATTAGGATTATAGAATGCACATATAAACACACAAACAGTAAAACACCACACAAACATGTAAAGTCAGATCTACCAGTCTTTAAAAACCCTGATTTGCCCAATTTTTTAACATTTTTTCTTCCCTTTCTTTACTTTCTTCTCTGTCCATCTGTACATCTTTAATCTGAAATGTGGGATTAAAAAGGGTCATTTTCTTGTCTAATACTCACCCTGCCCACCCCCTTATTCTCTCATCCAGCTTGTAAAAGTCATTTGCCTGGGGCAGCAATCTGTTGTAAGAGGGCAGGCGTGAATGAGCGGGTGCAACAAGAGTCACAGAAAGGACGTAAAAGGATGGTAAAGGTTGCTAAGAAGTGCAAAATGCAGGTTGTATTAAGGCTGTTGATGTGTGCTTGACACTAATTGGAGAGTTTTTAAAAGGTGAGTGAAAATAACATAGAGACCA